>NW_016107746.1:577228-585488 GCF_001604975.1 Cebus imitator
CGGCGGCTCCGGGGCGCCGACAAAGCAGCCGCGCGGGGCAAAGCAGCGGCGCTGGCCGGCGCTGGCCGGCACAGCCGCGCTGGCCGAAACAGCCGCGCTGGTGACCGTGGAGCACCTCTGCCCGGGAATTTCCTAGTCTGTGGGCAATAAAAACACGGCGTCCACTCACCCTCTGCGCTTTCACTGGGAGCTGCAATCCTGAGCTGTTCCTAAACGGCCATCTTGGATCCACCCTCTCGGTTATTTTGGCTTAGTCAGATTGTTAACCAATTTGATTAGACAACTATTAATGTGAGTCTAAATTAGATTATTTGAAAATGTTTCTTTTAAACATGTATTTGTATATATCAGTTACACTCCCTGACCCCCCTCTGATAGGCAAAGGATGTATGGATCACTGTATGAACAGCTATAAAATAAAGCAAGAGGATAGGGCTCAAAACACTGAATTCCAACCTCCTCCAGGCCGTCATGGGAGCAGGAAATGGCTTACAAATCAAATAGATGTGATGTTAAATCTCGACTCTGCTAAGAATTCTCTGTAGGAGCATTGGCAAGTTATTAAGCAATCTGAGCATCAGTTTTATCCATAAAGTAGAGATCATAATAATTGACTTCACAGAATGTTTCATATTAAATGAGATACTATTGGTGAATTTTATAGCACACATTTTGAGGGACTCTGAAAATTGTAGCTGTTATAATTGGTGATAATAATCTATCCTTTCTAGCCATAGTTCAATCCATCTGGGGAAAATTTTTTCCATTCAGTCTCACATAGCTGGGATCTAGGATAATGTCTTAGTGTGTTTTTGCTGTTATAATAAAATGCCTGATAAGGGTAATTTAGAAAGAACAGAAATTTGTTATGTCTGGTTCTGGATTCTGGACAGTCCAAGATCAAGGCACCAGCATTGGTGTCTAGTGAGGGCTGCTCTCAGCTCCCACAAGCAGCCTTCAGTAGACACCAACGGCACCTTGTTGCTGTGTGCTCACAAGGTGGAAGGCAGAAGGGCAAGAGAGCACATCTTCAACCTTGAGCCCTTTCACAAATCCCTTACTACCATGCATTAGGGTGGAGTACTCATGACTTAATCACCTCCCAAAGCCCACACTTCTTAATACTGTTGCATTGAGGATTAAGTTTCATCATGAATACTGGTAGAGACCCCATCATTCAAACCATAGGAGGTAGGGATAAGTCATCCCACTGAGATGGGATACCGGCCAAGAAAATTTCCAGAACACATTCTGGGTACCTCCAAGTACCGTTGAGGAATGATACACAGTCATTTTATATTTTACTTGCTTTATAGAGGAACACTCCTCAGTGCTACACACACACACACACACACACACACACACACACACTCACTCTCTCTCTCTCTCTCTCTCTCTCTCTCCCTCTCTCTCTCTTGCTAAGCCTTTGGTATTATGCAATTCCCGAGGGTATAGGAGACTTTAGTCCCAACACCACCTGTAAATTACTATGTGCTATCAGTCAGGACTTCTAGCCTCATTTCCAGATTTCTTCATTGACTGAGTGAAGCTAATGAATGCCTTCTCTCCTCACTGAATTTCTGTGAACAGGAAATAAGATACCAGGTGTGAAAACTCTTTGAAAAGTATAAACTGCCTCTCAAATGCAAGAAATTATTTATGATGAAGAGTTTGCAAAACTCTTCATATGTCTATTTGCTTTACTTAACAGTAAGTAATATGCATTACAGTTTGCCTGGACATTGCTACATTATTTAACTTAACATGATTTCTGTAACAAGAATGCATTTTAAAGCAAAACAAATTCTAGCAAGAATGACAGTCCATTAAATTATGCATTTACATTGACAAGTCAATGTTAGTTTATCTAACAAAACATTTCCCAAACTAGAAACAAAAGTTTTCCCCTATGACCTTCTATGGACATAATGCATGCAATTATGAAGGTAAGTTATTTAAGTTTAGCATAATTCTGGAATTCTCAGACTTGTTAAACTTATTTCACTGAATCAGATTATTGTAGTTGGATGAAAATACAAAAATGTTACATTTCTAAACCTCAGTGATTGCAGTGACTTTTTATAATGGTTTTTATTAAGCATAATAACAAATTCCAGAGCTGACTTTTTCAAAAACAAATTAGACATAGGAAACAATGTCTGAAACATAATCAGACAGATCTGTATTTGAATTTAGACTCTTTGGTTTAACTAGCTTTATGAACATCAGCAGGTAAGTCACTTTTTTGCTTATCTCAGTTTCTTCATCTGCAAAATTTGGATAATAATAGCACTTATCTGGTTGCTGTGAGAATTCAATGATATGACTCATGGAAAATTAATTCACATTATTCAGTTGCAATAAATGGCATCTGCTTCCACTGTTACCATCATCATCATCATTTTCATTTCCATAGAGTGAGGGAATGGGAGCATCATTCTCTCATGGGAAAACTGTCCTCATTGGAATAGACATAATTCCTTTTGGCACAAATGAAGGACTCAGGTGATGTGGTGTCAATTCCATGTGGAAATAAATTGACCAGCAGAGTGATTTGTCTGTTTGATAACCTGCTTGCTCACTCCACAGCACTATAGTTTCTTTGAATAATTTTTAATTTCTCAACTAGGCATAGAAGGCTCTATTTTACAAAGAGAACATATTCCTTGTAAGATAACAGGCTGTCAGATACTCCCACTCATACCCCTACTGAAGATTTGCATTTTAAAAATTATAATAATTTCCATTCCTTTGTTGATACAAGTTGTTATAGACAAAGTGTTATTTTTTCCTTGCAGAATATGTATCTTTCTATAAATAATCAGCTGATTTTACATTCATTCTATTAAAACAGAAAAAAGGTTTTCTTGCCTCTTTTTTTTTTTTTCTTTTCAAGACAGGGTCTTGCTCTGTTGTCCAGGCTGAAGTGCAATAAAGTGATCACAACTCACTGCAGCCTTGACCTCCCTGGCTCAAGTGCTCCTCTCACCTCAGCCCCCTCAAGTAGGTGAGACTACATACAGGCTCTTGCCACCATCCCTGGCTAATTAATTTTTTTTTTTTTTTTTTTTTTTTTTTTGTAGAGATGGAGCCTACCTATATTGTCCAGCCTGGTCTTCAACTCAACTTTTGGGCTTAACTTATCCTCTTGCCTTGGCCTCCCAAAGTGTTAGGATTACAAGCATGAGCCACTATGCCTGGCCTAAAATTAGTTTTAAAATCTTACATTTCTTTAATAGAATATAGTTTTGTGTAAAGGCATTTAGCTACTATCATGGATCTATGCCTTTTAGTTAATAAAGATGACATTGAAATAACAACAGCAATAACAACAGCTAATGACTTTGATTCCTATGGGCTAAGCACTGTTTCAAGAATTTTAATGGACTGTCTCATTTGATCTACATAACAATCCCATGAAAAAAATATTATCTCAATTTTACAGATGATGAAATGGGCAAGAGAAGGTTAAGAAATCTTCACAGTGTCATTTAGCTAGTGAATAATGGAGTCAGGACCTAGACAGTGGTGCCAAGAATATTTGTTTCGTGATTAAAATAGTCCCATTCTTTTTTACCAAGAGCAATTAGGGTTTAAGATGAATTTTTAAAATAACTATGTGTGCATTTATTTTTTATGTTCAAATATGAACCTCTGATTGGCCATGCATAAACACGTTTGTATGTAGCCAGAAATTTGGCAGATTTCTTTTAATTTATAATCCCCCTTTCTTTCTCCTCATGTGAGTATTTTGTTGCTGTGCAGGATTAGTCCCAAATACCTTCGACAACTTGGAGTCTCCCATTCTCCCATTTACAGGAAATGGCAGTCCACAAAAGGATACACAGCAACATGTAGTCTCTTTAGTGAAAACCTTCTTTTAATGTCCATAGTGTTGTATATAAGTACATTGTGTCCGTGTTTCCAGTCACAGCTCTGCTCCTTACCAGCTATGTTACTGCAGGCATGTTAGTTTTGGGATCCTTGTATGTAAAACTGATATAATAAAATAAGTGTCTCATAAAGGAGTCGTGATAATTATATAAGAATCTATTTAAAGCCTCTGGCAAATTAATTTCCAGCTCTTTTTTTTTTTCCCAAAAGGAAGAAAGTACACTAACACTTCTAGGAGCCTCTTCTCAACGTCGTAGTTATTCCAAAATAGCAAATAATAGGAATGCATAAAAGAAAGGATTATGTCAGCAAAACCTTTTTA
Organism: Cebus imitator; assembly: GCF_001604975.1. Taxonomy (NCBI): domain Eukaryota; kingdom Metazoa; phylum Chordata; class Mammalia; order Primates; family Cebidae; genus Cebus; species Cebus imitator. The sequence continues at coordinate 581,445 of NW_016107746.1, forward strand.
AAAATCCTTATTTGATTAATGATGGTCAAAAAATAAAAAAGCAGATAAATAGAGTTTTCTCTCAAAATAGGTTGTGGCCTTGGCTGAGACTCAGTTATCCTAATAAGATTGTCTTCTTTTCTATTTATAGACACATCCCACCCAAACTGCATTCTTATCCAGCGTTGATCTTCACACTCACTGTTCCTATCAACTCATGTTGCCAGAGGCCATTGCCATTGTTTGCTCCCCAAAGCATAAAGAGTAAGTGTAACTCTTCAGAGGAGCCCAAAGAAGGCTTTGTCCAGGGCTGCTGGGTTCCTGTGTGTCCAGACACCAGGTTTTGGTACTTGGATTAGCAAGCACACATGCCCTTGGGAAAAAGAGATGGGTGGCAGCCAGCTGCATAGACCTACAGCTCTGCAGTTTAAGGTCCTTTCAGTGGCAAAATTTCTGGTTTTCTTTCTTCAGTTAGCGTGACCTTGAAGTGAATAACCTTTAAGAAGGATGCTATCCCAGTTAGCCTTTTAAGGTCTTATTTCTACTGTATCATGTTCTACCATAAGAAACGTTCTAGCCTTAGCTGAGAAAAAACCTTTCTACTTTTGGGAGACAATGATTATTGTAGAGTGGTTATGAGCATAGGAATCAAACAAACATATTGGAATCCTGGCTCCACCCCTCAAGTGATGTGTTAGGCCGGATACTTGACCACTGTGGGCCTCAGCCTCTTTGTCCCTGCTACCTGCCCATGAGGGATGGATGAGAAGATGAAATTCATTAATAGTCTATGTACAGTGCTTAGCATAGTGCCTGGTACCACAGCAGGCACTCAATAAATATTTGCTATTGCTATAATCTGTATTAACATTATTAGAAGAATTAGAAATATCTGCCACTTGTAATTTCCTTCCATGGGACTCTCCGTTGGGGCCTTGGTCTTTCCTCTAGGGTCACACACAATAGCTTAGCTGCCTCGTCCCCTTCACGGTCCTGCAGTCTCTTAGGAGCAGCATTGCCTCCTCCTGGGTTTCTCTCCTCTGGGCCAATCATCGGTTTAAAAAAAAAAAAATCACTATGGAATTCCTAGTTTGTGATTTCTCAATCCCATTTGAGAAATATATATGCATGTGCTATTCAAATAAAGCATCTGGAATGCCCAAATGATCCTTAATTTTTCTACTTTGTTTTCACTCTGAAATTTAGCACTGGCATCTTCAGGCTCACCAATGCTGGCATGCTTGAGGTTTCTGCTTGTAAAAAAAAAGGCTTTCATCCACACACCAAGGAGCCCCGGCTGTTCAGTGTGAGTACATCATATTAGTTATTTTTGCAGATATTTATTGTTCACTGCCGCCCCAACCTTTTTTTTAAGGAGAGAAATAGTAGCAGTCTAATACAAGCTAAAACACTATACTGCTTAGTTTGGAATTTTATCTCAGTGATTAATCTATTTATATACTTAATTTCTCATTTATTCTCAAAATAATTGTTTTTACAAAAAAGATCAGTATTTCTGTAACAGAATTAATGATGCACAAAGTTACCTTTCCACTTATGTATATGTATGATATTTAAACATTTTCTTCAGAGTCCAAATAAGTAAACAATTATTACAGAAGATGATATTTAAAATGCTGCATGAATTCTTTCTGGTCGATATGGCCAAATTAGTTTTTTCATAGCAATTGGATGAAAACTACAATCATACTTCTTGATTACCTTTGCATAGTCCAAAAGAAAAATATGTCTACACCTTTTTTTTTTTTCTTCCTAATTTTCTTGGTGATTCTGTGGAACATCAAGAGAACGTTATGTTGAAGTTAGAATTTACCTAAAATGAAATTGTTTGGCAACCCCTGTAAATATTTTTATTGTTGTTTAAAATGAATAAATGTGGCTGTATTTGTTCTGATTGGAAATATTTTAAAAATCAGGAACAATTTAAAATTAGGAAATCTGTACTCCCTCCCTAAAGAAAATCATATGGTAAACATTAATGGTAAACATTATGATAAAATTAAACCTATGGTAAAACCAATTTTTTCTTTCCTAGATATGCAAACATGTGTTGGTAAAAGACGTAAAAATAACTGTGTTGGATCTGAGGTGATATGCTCTGAATATAAGCACCATCAACATCAGATACCTACCCATGGACAAGTGGTTGCCGGATTTTCTTAAGATGTTTCCAGAAAAGACTCATATTTTATATTTATATATTTTAGATTAGAAAGCTTGATATTTATTATTGTTGCACATTTTGAAGTTTTTTTTTTTTTTTGGTTGCTCCGTGTCAAGAGAGGTTACATGGTGTTAAATCATTAATGTACCCAAATACTATGACCAGGTAATAAATTGTGCTGCGAACAATATGTCTGGTATTTATAGAGGTCTCTGTATACATTTTTAGAGCTTTAGATGTTTTGCTGTATTTTTTATTCATGTAAAGTGTAATTCCAAATAAGAAATTCCGAGTGTATGTAGTCTCTAAGGCAGGCCATCTGTTTCTGAAACCTTCCCCTGAGGTATGTGAGCAGTGAGTATAGATGAAATATGGCTGCCATTGATAAAGCTTGTTCTGTGTTTTCAGTGTCATGAAATCCCAGGCTCAGAGAGAGATCTCTGCAGTGAATCATTGTGTAAGATACCAGAACCATAGGCTTCTACTCAGGGATCAGGTGTCAGAGGGCCTGGGATAGCAGACAATTCATTAACTTAATTTAGAAGACTAAAAGTAGAGAAGCTTTAGAGAGGAATTTTTTTTTAAAGGCTCAGATAAAAGTACAAAGCCTTTTACTGTAAAAATGAACAGGGGTGATAAGAAGAACTGAGACATAAGAACTGATAATTCTTAGTCAAAAAGAATAAATAAGCAAATAATTTGGAAAGTTTTGCCATTAAAGGTGTCTATATAAAAATTAAAACACAGAGATGAGAATGAAATAAGTTTGAAACTGAATAGGGTGACATAAATATAATGTTTGACAAAGGCTTAGAATGACATTTGTGGCTATTACCTAGATAATAAAAGCATTTACCTGGATAAAAAGAGAGAGATTAAATAGAAAGAATGGGAGACTTGGGTACTCTGTTAGCAAGTTGAATTGGTAGAAAAAACCTGAGGATGAAAAGTATGGAGAAAGTTTAGCTGCAAATGCACAGAGGGCAGAATGGAAGTGATATTGTTGAGTTCTTTGAGAATAGGTAAATATCCTTCAGGACACTGAAGACTAGTACTGCAGGTGAAAGCTTCATCTTGGGAAATCCTGGGCAGGCAGCCCTTTCCTTGATCAAGAAACTTGTGTTCACTTCTTAGTCTCCTTTCTCATCCTTTAGGGCCTTGCCTTACTCTAGTCTGGCTTTCTCCTTTTTTGGTTTCAACATTTACATTTCCTTCCCAGCCATCTCTCCCTGGATCTCCAGGACTTTTCAACAGGGCCAAGCTAATTCTATGTAACCTTCTGTCTTCCCAGTGTCTTCTGTGCTGGCCACAGCTCTCCTCCCCTTTGCTTTCCTTCTGACATTGTATCTGAGTTGCCTAAACAACTCATGTTTGCATGTACTAGCTCCCACTGCTTAGTTCAATGATTTCCATATTCCAAAGAGTGGCATTTTCTGTACTCTGTGCTTGGATGGGTTAACATCTGACATGGTATGGTTGTGTCCCCACCCAAATCTCATCTTAAATTGTAGTAGGAGAGACATGGTGGGAGGTAATTGAAGCATTGGGTGGTTACCTTCATGCTGTTCTCATGATAGCGAGTGAGTTCTCAGATATCTAATGGTTTTATAAGGGGCTTTTCCCCTTTTGCTCAGCACTTCTTCCTGCCATTATGTGAAGGACATATGTTTGCTTCCATTTCTGCCATGATTGTAAGTTTCCTGAAGCCTCCCCAGCAATGCAGGACTGTGAGTCAATTAAGTCTCTTTCCTTTAGAAATTACCCCGTCTTGTGCTGGGTGTGGTGGCTTACGCCTGTAATCCTAGCATTTTGGGAGGCCGAGGCGGGTGGATCACAAGGTCAAGAGATCGAGGCCATCCTGGCCAACATGGTGAAACCCC
>NW_016107746.1:585833-638441 GCF_001604975.1 Cebus imitator
CAAAAAAAAAAAAAAAATTACCCAGTCTCGGAAAGTGCTTTATAGCAGCATGAAAATGGACTAATACAACATCCCTCCCTGCCAGTCTAGTCCTCAATTCTGGTATCATGTCACCCAAATTCTGTTCCTGTTCTTATTTATATGGAACCACCTACTAAGGGCAGGACAGTGGCTTGTTTCTGCTTTATGGCATCTTCTAGCTATGGAGAGCTTAGGTTTTAGACTTCAGCAGTAGAGCTTGACTTCCCTTGTACATAGAGACTTTAGTCTATGGCCACCACTAGGTAAGGGCAGATTAACTCTGCAAGGCTGGCTCTACAGATGATTCACTCTTTCTTGAGTGGTGCTGTCCTCAGTGTCTTAGCACTTAAACACACCATGGTATTCTGATATTATTAATCAAAGGAAAAGATTACATACTTTAAGTAAAAATAATTGTTGGAGCAATGGACAGTTGAGAAATAAGTGAGATCCTCTGTATAGAATTAAAAATATAGTAATACACTAAGAGGATGTAAAATGAGAGCTGTCTAGTGAAAAAATATGGACATTGAATGGTGCCTAGAGGTAAGAAGGATTCAATTGAGAGCCAAGAACATTTAGCATGTTAGATTTCCAGAAAGACTAAAAAGAGAAGTTGTAAGTATGCAAAACCAATTATAGTCCTTCTGAACAGCAAATTAGAAGAGAACCCATTTTTCACTAAAAAGATATATTGTATCTCCTAAATAAGGGCAACGTTCTTGGCACTTTTATTTCCTTGCAAAGAGAGGCAAAACCTTGGGCCTGAGGTAAAGTTTGAAAGGTTATTTTTGAAGGGCATGCAGTTCTTCGTTTTGCCAAGTACAAACAAAATTAACCAGACTTCCCAGAAGGATCTCACAGAGTGGAGCTGTTGGAGGCAGCAAACCGGGAACCTGACTTTGACTGCCAGAATGAGGCCTTAGGGCTGTGTCTGAAAGAAGAACCAACAGAAATGTGACCACATCACTGAGGAATGGACTGGCCATGAGGCAGAGACCATGTTAGCCAACCTGGAGACACCAGTACATACACATGTGCATGAGCACCAGTGTTCATGGGATAAGCTATCTGTGGAAGATCACTTTCACAACAGGCAGACAGCACTTTCCCTTTTTTTGAGATAAGGTCGCACTGTTGCCCAGGCTGGAGTATAGTGGCATGATCATGGCTAACTGCAGCCTTGATCTCCCAGGCTCAAGCGATCCTCTCACCACAGCCTCCCAAGTAGCTGAGACTGCAGGCACTCACCACCGCACGTGACTAATTTTTTTTTCTACTTTGTAGAAATGGGATCTTCCTGTGTTGCTAGGGCAGGAGATCCTTCTTTTGGATATGAATCAGTTCCAAAGCTCCATTTGCCACATCCTAAGGCAAAAATGATTCTTGATTTCTTTTCAGATTTGTGTTTCTGTAGAGAAAATGAACCAATTGAGAACTTCCTTTGATTTTCAATGCTAGTCTGTTTGCACACAGTGCCAGACACCTCTTATGTATTTGTTATAGGCTGAATTGTGTCCCTCAGATTCGTGTGTTGAGGTCCTTAACTGCCCAGTACCTCAGAACATGACTGAATTTAGAGATAGGGTCTTTACATAGATGAGCAAATTAAAATGAGCCTAGTAGAGTGGGCAATAATCCGGTATGACCTGTGTCCTTATAATTAGAGATTAGGACAGATGTACACAGAGGAAGACCATGGGAAAACACAGAGAGAAGACTGCCATCTACAAGCCAAGGAGAGAGATCTCAGAAGAAACCAACACTGCCAACACCTAGATCTCAGACTTCTAGCCTCCGGAACTGTGAGAAAATAAATTTCTGTTGTTTAAGCCATCCAGTCTGTGGTATGGCAGCCCTCACAAACTAATGTAGTACCCAATAAATATTTACTGAAGTTGTTTGTTTTTTTGGACTGAATTGGAAATGGCTTTCTTTGTTGTCATGCAGGGCAGAAATCATTCTTTCCATAAACCTTGTCAGTTGTAGAAGAGCAGAGTAGAATGTTTGTGGATTGTTTTCAGCTACTCATTGTTCTGGATGTCTTTTTAGTAGGCTTTCTTGTGGAAATTTGACATTTTATTTGAGGCCACATTGGTTCACTTCTGTTTTCTCCCAATTCATTTCACATTGCAACCACATCAACTGTGCCAGAGACTGTGTTATTACAATGATTTGACCTTAGATTGAGGTTTCTGTTGCAAAACCAGCTGAAGAGGTCCTAAATGTGGAAAGCAGATGTTTTCTCTTCTGGCATGTCTTGCAGAATTATCTGGCTAGAGAAATGTCTTCTGTGAAGAGAATGCTTGAGAAATGTCATGCAGTTAGCAATGATTAAAAAAGAAGTAAATCTTCAACTCCTTGATCTTAAAAGAATTTGGCTTGTTATTTATTGGGAAGACAGCTAAGATGCAAAGAACTTTTCTGCTACTTTAAGAAATTTGTTTTCTACTTTTTTGATTCTTCATAAGGCCAGAATATATTTTCCTCGGGGACAGCTGACAAAAACATGATTTAGTGGCTTTTAGAGAGTTAGCATACTGATGTCCAAGAAGACATTGTTGTTGATTTAAAACTACCAAAAGGCAGGTTTTCATTTGGACTGCTGTAACAAAAATACCGTAAACTGGGTGGCTTAAACAACACTGTATTTCTGTCTCCCAGTTCTGGGGGCTAGAAATGTGATATCTGGGTGCCAGCATTGTCCGGTTCTTGATGAGGACTCCCTTCCTGATTTGCAGATGGCTGCCTTCTTGCCCTACCATCAAATGAGGGAGAAAGAAGGCATCTCTCTCATGTCTCCGCTTATAAGGACACAAATCCTATCATGAGGGCCTTACCTTACCCTCACGCCCTAATTGTCTCCCAATGACCCCACCTCCAAATACCGTCACAACGAGGATGAGGTTTCAACATATTAATGGTGCCAACATTCAGTCCATAAGTAGGTGAATGCCAACAAGCTAGTTTCTTGTCTGTTTTCAGTGCCATATGGAGGCTCTGTTGTACATCTTCTGAGATCCCATAGTTATTACATTAAAAAGTACCATTCCAATGAGAATATGAATAGCTTTTATTATATTACTTCTGATTGGTATGAAGATGTCTTCAAATATATTTAAGAAATTACTTATTAAAAGGATATTTTTAAAAAGGAATTGCCAGTTGATTAAATTATACTAGGTATTAAATTTCACCTCATCGAGGAACAAACTTCTTTGACAAAAAACATTTCTTAATTAAAGCCATGTCTTTTCATATGAGTAATGTTGTTATATAATTATAATGTTTTAAATTTTGCAATGTTTTTATAATTAAAGGACTTAGTATAATCCATATTCCTGTATATGTTTGAACAACCAGAGATAGAGAAATGGAAAAGGGAAAGAAAGTCCAGGGAAGGGAACCTTATTTTTAAAGGAAGCCGGTGATACTTTTAAGGTCTGTCACCATTGCTTGCTGGATTTCAGGATGAGTGTAGGAGATGCAGAAGACGAGAGAGAAAAAACAGAAGGACCTGGGGAAGGGAAGGTAGATTAAGAGCATTGCATACTGGCTTTATTTAATTTGTTTGTTTGAAGTAAATGCCTTGACATTATCTGTACCACGAGACATTCTCAGACCAAATGGAGATAATTAGATTTCTTTTTCTCTATCAAGGAGGATTACTTGTGCATCTCTATCAGGTAAACAAGAGTTAGCAGTGAAAAATTACAGTTGTTTACATCAATTAGTCATTATCTCACTGGGTCCCAGATGTGCAATGGAATACATGGTGAATTCATATTCTTGAGCCTGAAGAAGATGTTTAAAAATTCTTCTCTGCACTTTCTCCAAGAAAAAAAGGCATTTACAGATTGATTAAAAGAAAAAAGGCTCTATTATGTTTTTTCCTAATATAAAGGCTGACAGACCAGGAAAGCAAAGCAAACAGCTAGAAGACACTTGCTGTGTTCTTGACTTTCGGAAAGGCCGTGGGGAAATTATATCACTTTTTTGGAATTTAATGTCCTTACCTACAGAAATAAGGCACATGAATCAACTGATTCAGCAGGCTCTCTTCAGCAATCAAATTTTGTAATTATCAGTGTTCTTTCCAAGGCAATATGTTTTTTATTTAAAAAAATAATTTATTGAAGCGCAATTCACATAACTTAAAATTAACCATTTTGGCCAGGCGTGGTGGCTCATGCCTGTAATCCAAGCACTTTGGAGGCCAAGGTGGGTGGATCACCTGAGGTCGGGAGTTCAAGACCAGCCTGACCAACATGGTGAAACCCTGTCTTAANAAAAAAAAAAAAAAAAAAAAAAAAAAAAAAAAAAAAAAAAAAAAAAAAAAAAAAAAAAAAAAAAAAAGATATATATATATATATATATATAATTAACCATTTTAATGTGAACAATTTAGTTGCATTTAGCATATTCATTGTTGTGCAACCACCACCCCTATCTAGTTCCAAAACATTTCCGTCACTCCAGAATAAAACCCCTTGCTCACTATGTTAGTCTGTCTCACACTGCTGATAAAGACATAACCGAGACTGGGTGATTTATAAAGAAAAAGAAGTTTAATGGACTCACAGTTTCATCTGCCTGGGAAGGCCTCACAAACATGATGGAAGATGAAAGGCATGTCTTACACGGTAGCAGAGAAGAGAGAATGTGAGCCGAGCGAAAGGGATTTTCCCTTATAAAACCGTCAGGTCTCGTGAGACTTACTCACTATAACAGTATCGGGGAAACTACCCCCATGATTCAATTATCTCCCACTGGCTACTTCCCACAACATGTGGAAATTATGGGAGATCCTCCCAGCGCCTAGCAACTGCCAATCTTCGTTCTATATGGATCCATCTATTTTGAATATTTCATACAAATACAATTGTACAATATGTGAACTGTTGTGTCTGGCTTCTTTCGCTTAGCATATCAATTTTGAAGGTTTATCCATGTTGTAGCATGTATCAGTTCTTTATTCATCTTTATGGAATAACATTCCATTTATGTATATACCACATTTTGCTTATTCATCCATTGATGGACATTTGAGTTGTTTTCCTTTTGGTTGTTGTGAGCAGTAGTGCGGTAAATGTGCATGTATGTGTATTTGAGTACTTGTTTCAATCATTTTGGACTATACCTAGACATGGAATTGCAGGATTATCTGGTAACTCTAGGCTGAGGTTTTTGAGAGACCTCCAAACTGTTTTGCACAACAGCTGTACCATTTTATATTCCCTGCAGCAACAAAGTACCTGATTTCTCCGCATCCTATTATAGCTATCCTAGTAGACATAATGTTGCATCTCATTCTCCTTTTGACAGAGCAGTATGTGATCAGCTTAATTCCTCTAACGTCAAATTTTAATAGTAAACTAAGTTGATGATGAAGATGTCTGAGGCCTCCAGAATTCGCTCACTCCCATCAATCTCTTAGCGTGTGGGACACCAGTCCCGGGTCTTTATCAAGGTCACTAGCACCATGTTTAGAGAGAGAATTTAATCTTATCTAGGATGGTCTAGTGAGTTGTTTCATCTGGGTAGGATTAGAAATACAAAGAGAGAGCAACCAACAAAAGGCACTAGTCATAGCACTTTAGAACATTGCTCTTGCTTTCCATCAAATTCAGTGGTTTAAGCCTTTGTAAGGAAGAATACTATGTTGAGGCATCTCTCTGAAGTCACAGACTTTTTTAAATTTTAAGAGCAAGGGCTCATTCTAAATTTGAAAAATAGAATTTACCTGTTTAATATCTTTTTGCCTAAGTAAGTGATGCCATTTTTTAAAAAAGGAAGTCCTGAAGGTACATAATTTGTGTTCATTTTGTAGGGAATTTCAGGTTGTAGCATATGCAGAAAGATCTAAAAGGAGGAAAAATAATTGATTCAATGAAAGGACAGAGGACTAAGGCTCAAAACTAAATGTGGAGGGGAAGAAACAGAAGGCAAGATCTAAGAAGAGTGTGAAAAGAACAGCTTTTGACGTGGTGTGTCTGCAGTACCACATACATTTCTCCAAGGATAAGGAAATTTGCTTAAGGACCCCTGAGTTTTAGGCCTTGGGAAAACTGTCATTAACTTCACCATATGGAAGCCTATTCCATCATCGGTTTTCCTTGAGGACAGTGTTGTTTCAAACCCAGACAAGTAGTAATCATTTCTATTCCCTTTAGCTCAGAAGAGGCTAGAAATTGCTCTATGGAGAACATTCTGGAAGAGCTGTGGCCTCCATGAATAAATTAGAGTGAGAAGTGGTGATGTTTGCACGTTCATTTCCCAGATAGGAGATGAATAATTTAACCTGAAAGGTGAAATGCTCAGGAAAAGCAGACGGTCCAGAGATGCCAAACTTCTCATTCAACATTGCCTCCATTACTTGAAATTGCTGTCTGATTTCAAGAGGAACATTTCATTGAAAAAATGTTATGAATCTTAGTCTGGGAAATTGTGGTGAAGTCATGGTCACACTTCTGTGTGTGGTCCAGTTCTCTGGGGTTCTCTTTTTCCCAGGCACACAGCACTCTTACATCTCTGGGCCTCTGTTTGGAACACATCCCATGCATCTCCTACATCCCCATCCCAAACCTGAACCCCCTCTGGCCCCCAGCCCTTATTTTGGTCTACTCAATTCTTACTCCTTAAGCCTCTGCTTAAGCACTATCTTTCCAGGGAGGTAGCCTCTCCTGAGACCCTTGGCTATAAAAACCAGTACCCCATATAATTCTTCTTTTGAACCCCTTACAATGTGTCCAAGTGCTTATTTAATGCCCAGCTTCCTCACTCAACTGCAGGTTCCATCTAGGCAGAACCTTGTCTAGTTCTATTTCCTTGACACTGCTCTCTGTCCTAGCTCATAGTGCTCTTCAGACATTACTTAAGTTGACTCTGCTCTCCCAGGAATAAACATTACTTAAGTACCTGATTTTCATACTCTGATAAGGAAGAACCCTATCTTAGGCTGCCCCATTCTCTCTCTCTCTCTCTCTCTCGCTCTCTTTTTCTGGCTGTCTCTTTCTGAATAAGCTGAGCTGCAGCAATGGTTTCTGGTTGGACTGTGAGTGTGTGTTGGTCCAGACAGCCTCCTCCCTAACTACAATCAGACGTTCTTCTCCAGGCTCTTCTGTTAGAAATTCTTCTAAAGAGAATTTCCTGGCTGCAGAAATGATACCACATTGACAACAGAGGATTATTTTTAGGTAAATAATGCCTCTTCCTGCGCATCTGCTCACAGCAAAAGCTGCATGATGTGAATTAATGTCTTTAGAAACCCATGTTGTCTTCCAGAGTTGCAATAGCCTGTCATGGGAAAATTTTGTAGTCATAGAAGGGTGTTCCCTTCCTTTGAGAGTCTGGTTTGCTATTTTTAGAGGAGAGAAGAGGATACAGAAGGCTGCCAAGCCTATACGTTGCTGGTTTTGTCTCCTCTGGAGATTGGTGTGATGCTCATGAAGGGGACTCAGCCACCCGTGCAAAGCCCAGACCCTTAAGTCACTGGGCATCACTGGAATCAGGGCATGACTTAATGACCGATGACTGGGAGGAGGGTGCTTAGGCACTGCGGCTGAGTGGCTCACAAGGACCAAAGGTTTCACTAATGCACATTCAGTGGGTGGTTCTGGTTTGCCGGCTGTTTCAGCTGGAGAGGCTGGTCCAAGCACCTGTCTTTACTAGAGAGTTCATGCCCTCTGGTGGTAAATATAAAGTACAGTAATGCAAGAGATGACAGCAATGGTTGGTGATTTCTGCCTCAATTATGAAAGTGACGCTAATCTTTAAGTTTAAATCTAGTGGCTGTGAAGTGTCCCTGCCTGGTAAGCATGAATTTGCTAGCTGGAAGATTTCCCTCGATCATATTCCAGTGGTTCTCAAATGTTGATGTGCATGAGAATCGCCAGGGAAATCTGATTAAAGTTCAAGTTTCTAGCCTCAGTACCAGAGATTCTAGCTCAGAGGGCATTAGATGTGACCCAGGACTCTGCCCACTTAAAATGAGCCCCCAATGAGGTTGGTCTGTGTAGCCTATTCTTTGGGAAATGCTGGCCTAATGGCTAAAAGTATGAGTTGGAAACCAAGCACAAAAAGGAGCAAACCAATACTTCTGCCAGCAGCATGACATCGGGTCGCTGTTGGCCTCAGTTACTCCTCTGTAAAAAGGCAGTAATGGCCAGGTGCTGTGCTTCACACATGTAACCACAGCACTTTAGGAGGTCAAAGCAGAAAGATCATTTGAGCCCAGGAGTTCAAGATCAGCCTGGGCAACATGGCAAGACCCCATCTCTATTTTTTTTTTTTTTTAAGGCAGACCAAATTCATAGGGCTGTTGTCGGAGAAAATGAGATTCTAATATAAAGAGCTTGTTACAGGGTCTGGTCATGGTGGGCACCAGTACATACCAGCTCTTACTATTTGTAGTATTAATCCTGATTATCTGCAACTTACAGGGCCAGAGAAGACTAGGGAAGTTCAGGTTTTTTGGACGAAACAGATACTCAGTCCTGGGCCTAGAGGTCTCTGCAGTGAGATGCTGCCACAGACAGAGCTACCCTCACTCCTCAGGACAGCCAGTGGCTGCTGACACGCACTGCTGACATGTGTGCACTAGAGGGAAGCAGCTCCCAGCTCGGAGCCACTGAGGATGGTCAACAACCTGGGTGGGGAGTGCTCTGAGGTGAAGACCCTGAAAGGCAGGGATTATTTATATATATGTCTTTGTGCCTCTCAGGCCAGATGGGCAAAGGAACAGCTGAAATTAGTAGCTCTCCTATCTAATTGCATTTCTGGAGCAACCTCTGTCTCCTCATCTATAAAGTGGGCTGATAATAATACTTCCCCAGATAGTGCTGAAGAACAGCTGAGAGATGGTATGCGTAAAACCCGTCACCTGATGATTGATGCTAAGAGTCCTTGGAAAGTATTGTTATTTCTCTCATTCCTTCTGGTATGAATGTATCCATAGTATCCTTTACAAAGACAGATAGATCAGGAGAAGGGAAACAGATGGTCAAATGTGTAGTAAGATTTTAAGGCACTGTTTCTCAATGTTTAAAAAAATCCATGTTTCTCTCAATAAACATAAAAGTTACACCTTCTGTTTCTATATTTATATATGTATGTGTGTATATATATATATGTTTAACACATAGTATATACATTAAAAGTCATATCTTGTACATTAAAAGTCATACATGTATATATGTTTATACAAGTGGGAAATGTATCTATATGTGTGACTTCTAATATACAAGATATGACTTTTAAGATATATAGGCACAGTGGCTCATCTGGGAGGCCAAGATGTGAGAATCACCTGGGCCCAGAAGTTCAAGGCTGCAGGGAGCTATGATCATACCATTGCACTCCAGCCTGGGAACCAGAGTGAGACTTTATCTCTAATATATATATATGTATCTCTAATATATACATATTTATGTGTGTGTGTATATATATATATATTTTTTATATATGTGTGTGTAGTTGTTATTTTATTTTTACCTATCAGGTTACCAGCAATGGGATTATCAATAGAAAGCAATATAATCACTTTGCAACTTCTGAGGTGCTGTGGATCATCCCATACGCTTTAATCCATGTTATTTTTTAAATATCCCATGTATTCTCAAATTCTTCCTCTTTACAGAACCCAAGTGCAGATCCCCACCTTAGGTAACGATGTGATTCTACCCTTTGCCTGAGAAACATATCCATCCTAATTGTCATGTGTTCAGCTGGACCACTAGATGAAGACATCCTGTAACGAGTGAGGTCAAGCTAACAAATGCTGTTAGTCTGGTATTGATCGGAGGCCAACACTGGAAGTTACCAGTAGCATATTTCAGATTTATTAAAAAACACATAGGTAACGAGTCAGACAGAGCATTGTCTAGGAATGATTTGGAAAAGAACTGAAGGCATGATTCCACAGAACATTCACAGTTGTGTGCTAGAGACAGAGAGGAGCAGGGAAGTGTTTTAGAAGCATTTGCGGTGGACAATGGAAGGCCCAGACTCATCATACTCCTGCTTGCTGATCCACATCTGCTGGAAGGTGGACAGAGAGGCCAGGATGGAGCCACCGATCCAGACAGAGTATTTGCGCTCCGGAGGGGCAATGATCTGTCAGTCAAGATGAAAAAGAAGGGTCATTAGCGTCATCATTAGTGCAGTTGTTAGTGCGGTAGGACAGAGCCTGGGTGTTCTACCATGGCAGTAGTTTCTTGTTCAGCAAGGACACGGGCTTGTCTGTTAGATGGCAATTGTGTCCTAATTGTGTCATGTTCTTGGCAGGACCGCCAGAGGGAGCTAGGGATTTAGAAATTCTTCAGTAAGCACTTTCGTTTTTCTCATCTGTAACTCCTCGACCACATTATTGAGCAAACTGAGAGTTGGCCCCAAATCCAACCATGGCCCCCACTTAAGAACCCTGGCAATGCCTCTGGTTTCCATGAGCTCTGCCTCAGAGTTCAACACCACACACTTTCTGTAGAAATAAGCCCTAGCCTATTCAAAAAAGAAGGTTTTGTTTTGTTTTGTTTTGTGTGTGTGTGTGTGTTTTTATTGAGACAGAGTCTCGCTCTGTCGCCAGGCTGGAGTGCAGTGGTGCAATCTCAGCTCACTGCAACCTCTGCTTCCTGGGTTCAAGTGATTCTCCTGCCTCCGCCTCGCAAGTATCTGGGACTACAGAAGTTTTAATTGTGCTAGGACTTAACTATACAAATATTTTTCCACATGGTGAAAAATGAACTACCCCTCTCTGAAATTTCATCCAGATGCTCTGTTTAGCACTGGGGGACTCAGGATCCCCTGTTGGGGACATTCCCTTGCAATAGGTGCCTCTTAAGCTGCACTGGTTGGCCTTCCCGAGTACACAGGCCTAACATGCAAGGCATGCTCGTGTTTCTTAAATGAATGAATGGTTTACACATAGAGAACAGTGAAAACTGTGGTGAACCAGTTTCATCTTTATCTTCTGAGCTCTGCTTGAGCATTTACTTCTTAAGACAAAGTACTGATATTTACTGAGCACTAAACTATATGCCAAACACTATGCTAAGCGTTTTACATGTATTATCTCATTTAATTCTCATAAACATCTTGAAGAATAAGTGTTAAATTAGTACCATATTACATATGAAGAAACAGAGGCTGAGACAGTTTAAGTAACTGGCCCAGGTAACACTGGTTACATCAGTGTCAGATCCAATATTCAAACCTGGGTTCTCCCAGGTGTTTTTTTGTTTTGTTTTGTTTTGGTTTAAAAATAACTTTTTATTCTGGGACAATTCTAGATTTTCAAAAAAGTTGCAACGAATTTAATATAGTTTGGGTATCTCCTCCAAATCTCAGTTGAGATGTAAGCCTCAGTGTTGGAGGTGGGGCCTGGTGGGAGGTGTTTGGATCACGGGGGTGGATCTCTCATGAAATGGCTTAGCGCCCTCTCCTTGGTGATAAACGAGCTCTCCTTCTGAGTTCACACGAGATCTAGTCATTTCAAGCTATGTGGCACCTTCTCCCCAGGCCTGCTGTCTCTGTTGTTCCTGCATTTGCCATGTGAGGTGCCTGCTCTTGCTTCGCCTTCCACCGTGATTCTAAGTTTTCTGAGACTGAGGCCGCCCCAGAAGCTGATGCTAGAGCTATGCTTCCTATATAGCCTGCAGAACTGTGAGCCAAGTAAATCTCTTTTCTTTGTAAATTACTCAAGTCGTAGGTATTTCCTTATAGCAATACAAGAACAGCCTATTACAAATTATGTGGGAGTTCCCATAGGTCCCTTATCCAGTTTCATTTTCGCCTGATGTTATAGTCTTCTTGTCTTGGTTTTTCCTTGTTCTCTATACAATCTTACTACCTCAGGGCCCAAAGGTTCACATTCATTTCTATTTAAGAAGCCACGTTTGGAGAATTGGGAACTGCTCAACTCTCCCAATAGCCTCTCTCTGAAATCAACCCTCAACCAGATTAACTCTGTAGTGAGCCCACCTGCTGGCTTCATTTGCCTCCCTCTGGTGTGAGAGTCAGAGAGGGTAGGAGCTGTTCAGAACAGCATCTGAGAAACACAAACTCTGTTGGAAAATAGTCTCTCTTCTCTCACCCTGAAGTCTTTTAAGGCAGGACTACCCAGAGCCTATCATGGAGAGAGAAAGTGCATGTTTTAGTCAGAACACTCTCTAATAGCTGCATACCCCTTCTAAAAAATAGAAGGGAGTGCAAAGAGGAGATAATTTGCTTAAATATCCACACCTGTGAACTACAGTAGCCTTGCCCCTCTTCCTACTTCCTGTGATATGAGTCAGAGGGCCCCAAGTGTGGCCTTCTGGCTTCAGAGAGTGATAATAGCCTTTGTGAAGTCACCAGCCACAGGTAAGTTTGCCTACAAAGAATTATCTCTGTTTTGTTTGTTTGTTTGTTTGTTGTTTTTTTGCAGCTGCTGAAAGTAGCTGATAGACAAGGATAAATATAGATCAAATTTTGTATAAAGTCACTCAATTTATCTTATGAACTGGATTGACTTACAGCCTGTAAAATATTTGTGTCTACTACCTACCCCTAAAACCTGCAATTGCATCTCACCAAAATACAGTCTCTGAAGAGTTCTTGTCTGTGGTTATAGGGCTGACCGTGCTGGCAGCATTGCCACTGGGTCTGTCACTGAACAGTACCTTGATCTTCATGGTGCTGGGCGCTAGGGCTGTGATCTCCTTCTGCATTCGGTCGGCAATGCCAGGGTACATAGTGGTGCCTCCCGATAGGACATTGTTAGCGTAGAGGTCCTTCCTGATGTCAATATCACACTTCATGATGCTGTTGTAGGTGGTTTCATGGATGCCTGCAGACTCCATCCCTGGAAAGAGACACAGGTCATGGTCCTTAGGTGGAGGGTAGAACCCAGGCTAGGCATGAAAGACCAGACTTGAGCATCTGGATAGTCTTGCAGTGGACTGAGGCTGGGAAGACATAGTGATCTAGAAGCCACCTGTCTGAGAGACTAAAGGGCCTTGTTATGCTCTGTGTCTTCCTGACTCTCTTCTAATGAGGGAGCCCTGCTATAGCGTCCTGAGGTGTGGGCTACAACAGGGTATCAGGTATCACTGAGGTTTTTTCGTTTTTTTGAGACAGAGTCTTGCTCTGTCACCCAGGCTGGAGTGCAGTGGTGCAATCTCGGCTTACTGCAGCCTCTGCCCCTGAGGCTCCAGCAGTTCTCCTGCCTCAGCCTCCTGGGTAGCTGGGATTACAGGCACATGCCACCACGCCAGGCTAATTTTTGTACCTACAGTAGAGACGGGGTTTATCCATGTTGGCCAGGCTTGTCTTGAACTCCCAGCCTCAGCTGATCCACCTGCCGTGGCCTCCCAAAGTGCTGGGATCACAGGTGTGAGCCACCGTGCCTGGCCTCACTGACTTTTTAATAGACTCACTACTTACTCTGTGTGGTTTAAATAAGCAGTGAAGCCTTCTGATTCCCTGCAAAGCTTCCACACTGAGACAGTGTTGCAGCCACTCTTCAGAGCTCTCCCAGGTCTCTGACAGCTGCCTTACATCTGCCCCAACCCCTAAAGCTAATGGGGCTGGATTATCAGGAAAACATTTTATCCTATTTAGGCAAAGGCTCATTTTTTCCAATCTTGTTAACATATTATTTTTGGTGTGGGGTCTGGACTTTTGTTAATTTCTGATACAGGTGTTTTGAAAAAAACCTTAGGTGGCCCTTCATCTTCTGCAGTGCTGTGACATAATGATACTGTTAACAATAGCACTACCTGATTATTAATTACTAGTGATATCTGATCATTATTGAATGCTTGCTTTTGCCAGGCAGTGGGCTAAGTGCTCCATATCTATCTCGTGTAATTCTCACAGCCATCCTAGGACATATGTAATATTATAGTCTCCACTTTATACATGAGGAGACCAGTTGGGGTGGCTAAGTGACTGTCCCAAGATCAAGACAACTAAGACTGAAACCCAGCCTCACCCCTCTCAGAGTCTTCCTCTGTAAACAACTATGCGAACCTGTCTCTCCAAGACAATGTGAATGTAGGAGCAGACTCACTTTGGGTGTGCTTCTGTTTTTCTCTTCCACTAGCATTCCCAAATTCTCATCATCAGCACATTCTCCCTACTCTTTCCACTGTCTCCAAAGCACAAGCATTATTTAATTATTTCATCATACACCAAGAATGCGTTGGGCTTAACTGTGACATAGTGTTTTCTTAGGAATAAAACTTCTTTCCTGGCCTCTGTGTGTCTTCTCACCTTGAAAATGTGGCAGTTTCCCTTTCTCTGGTTTAGAAATGTTTTGGTCTTGGGGGAACTGTCACTTGTCTCCATGTGCTGGAGGCTGGCTTGATATGGGAGAGGACAGTGACTCCTCTTCCCGGGAAAAGAACATTTGTTGCCTACCGATGAAGGACGGCTGGAACAGGGTCTCTGGGCAGCGGAAGCGTTCATTTCCGATGGTGATCACTTGCCCATCAGGCAGCTCGTAACTCTTCTCAAGGGAGGAGGAGGATGCGGCAGTGGCCATCTCATTTTCAAAGTCCAGAGCTACGTAACACAGTTTCTCCTTGATGTCCCGAACGATCTCACGCTCAGCTGTCAATCAGATACAGACATTGTGGCAAACATTAGGGTCTGCACAGGTGGAAAGATCCATCTGCCCTACTTCAGTCTCACCCTCAAGACTTGGGCCTTCAAAACATGTGTCAGTTCAGTATTCTGCAATCCAAAATCCATGATGATAATGACGTAGTAGGGCCACCAGGGAACCACCTCTGTTCCTAGCACAGTGTCTCACACATAGTAGGCCTTCAGTATGCATTGTCTGGGGAATGCATATCAAGAATAAAATGAGCTAGCTAGAGAAAGGCACACAGTAGGGAATCCTCTTGTACTATAACTTTTTTTTTGTTTGTTTGCAGGATAACTACCCTCTTTATATATGTTATTTTATAACAGAGAGTTTATTTTCAGTTAACCAGGAAGTCTTATGCTAAATCAGCTCCTCAGGGGCCTCACAGTTTTCAGAAAGCCCAAGATCATGTTGCCTAGGGTAGTAGATAGCAGCTCCAACCTCTGGCACGTTTCTCACCCTCCAGTAAAAGGTGGTGCGGGCTCAGGACCAGGCTAGTCAAAAGGTTTTAGTGGTGCATACTGAAAGAGATAAGGAGGAAGTAGGCAGGCAGAGACCTTTCAGACTTCTGCTCTCTGAAGTTCTAGGCTCTTACTTATAGCTGAGGCTCTGCCAACCTTTTAGAGGTATCTTGGGATTCATGTAGGGAGCACAGGAGAAATGCAATTATTCAACTTCATATTGCAAGTGGGGACTTTAACAGTGGCAGGGCTCAAGCTTGGAGATTAAAATAAGAGTCAAATTTGGAGCATAAAATAAGCCTCAGGCATGTTCAGAAACCTACACATTTGGACAATACCAAATTGCTGAGGGGAGGGCAGGTATCTGAAGCCACCAACACTGAGGACATACTGTGTTGCTGGCAATGCCTGACACTTTCCTCTAGTGAGGGGGGACTGGGTGTACCGTCTTAGAATCTGAATACACATGTGTCGCTGTGTTAGCTATTAATATGTATCATTGTTAATAGCTAACAATTATTGAATGCTTACTCTGTGCCAAGTATTCCACATGCATTCTCTCATTTAATATTCATAACAATCATGTGATATAGGATCTATTATTATCCCCATTTTACAAATAAAGAGACTATGGTCGGTTAACTTGTCCAAGCTCACAGAGCTACTGAGTAGCAGAGTTAGGACTCAGGTCCTGTCACAATGTCTCCTGCCAATCACCATACCATGCAATCTTCAGTCTCTGCACAATCTTCTTCTATTTGTTAATGGAGGGGATTAAAAAAAGGTCAGGTATACAACACTGACTAATGCATAACACTAGGTGTCAGTAACTGTTCTCCTCAAGGAAATAGTAAAGATGTGCTTTGCTGTGTGCATTAGAGCCAGGCCTTGCCATTTGCAAATCTTCATCCCATCATCTCCTTGCTTAGTGAGAATGGTCCTGGAAGTTCCTGAGCAACACACTGCTCCCCTCTCCCCTGGGTCTCCCACAGGCCTCACCGGTAGTAACAAAGGAATAGCCACGCTCAGTCAGGATCTTCATGAGGTAGTCAGTGAGATCTCGGCCAGCCAGATCCAGACGCATGATGGCATGGGGCAAGGCATAGCCCTCATAGATGGGGACATTGTGGGTGACACCATCTCCAGAGTCCAGCACGATGCCTGGGAGGCAATTGGGTATTATAGGAGTCACTACAGCAGCTGGCATGTGCTTACTTGCTGGTCAAGTAGAGGGAAGCCTTCAGGGAGGGGGAATTTCTGAACCTCTTAATTGAAGAGAGAAAAGAGGGCATGTGATGGGAGAGGCGAGGTGGGACAGGGCTCGGGGAAGATGAATAAAAGGGAAGAACAGGAAGAGGAAAACAGGAAAACAGTAGAAAAGGTTCAGCTAGAAGTAAGAGGTTGGGCCAGGCGCGGTGGCTCACGCCTGTAATCCCAGCACTTTGGGAGGCCGAGGGGGGTGGATCACAAGGTCAAGAGATCGAGACCATCCTGGTCAACATGGTGAAACCCTGTCTCTACTAAAAATACAAAAAATCAGCTGGGCATGGTGGCGCGTGCCTGTAATCCCAGCTACTCAGGCTGAGGCAGGAGAATTGCCTCAACCCAGGAGGCGGAGGTTGCGGTGAGCCAAGATTGCGCCATTGCACTCCAGCCTGAGTAACAAGAGTGAAACTCTGTCTCAAAAAAAAAAAAAAAAAGAAGTAAGAGGTTAAGGGCTTATTTTGAACACAAGGTCTTTTAGGGCTGGCTTCAGCCTGGTCAATTCTAACTCAGCCCAGTCATCACCCCCATGTGTTTATGACCATGCAATCACATCTCTAGAGGTGCACTCCAACAAGCTTCCCGTCCCTCCCAGCCACCTACCGGTTGTGCGTCCAGAGGCGTAGAGGGACAGCACTGCCTGGATAGCCACATACATGGCTGGGACATTGAAAGTCTCAAACATAATCTGCAAAGCAATCCAAAGAGCTGAGTAAGTGAAGGTGCCCATCTGACAAAGAATGGTCAGGAGGGTACACCTGGTTGATGGATGCAGAGGGGCCTGACCCATTCTGGGCAGAGGAGGCCAAAGTAAGAAGGATCAGAACATCCCTGGTCACGTAAAGAAGAGAAATGAAGGTGTGAATGGGGAGCCATGACATTAGTGACCTGGCAGGGTGTGAAGCAGAAGAAGCAGTGTGCACACAGGCTTGGCCAAGGGAAAGGAACGTCTAGCTTCTGGCTCTGATCCTGGCTTTGACTAATAGTCACCAAAGTAACAGTTAACTAATAGTGGCATCATTCCAGGTCTCTTAACTGTACACAGAGGAGGAGCTTGGACTAAATGGGCTCTCCAGCTTTTCCAGTGTAGACAGCCTAGGGTTTGTTAACTATATCAAGGCCAGAAGAAAAAGAGAAGATAACATCCAGGTTTTGATTTCTCTGCTATAAACAAAGAGATCTTTTAACCCTGAAGTTCAGACTGACTGGGATTAGCCCCGTTTCTGTGATTTGCCTGAGGTTCCATTTAATCTGTCCCACTTTTTTATATAGTGTGGGTCAGGGCTGACTCTAGAATCTGAGGCCATTCTGACTGCAGTGGGAGAGGCCTTGAATCCTGGAAGACAGGAACTGCCCACTGGTAACAGAGGACCACACAGACTGTCAATGCCCCAGTTCATGTAGTCCAGGGACAAGATTAGAACTCAAGCCCCTCCAGGTCACTGGTGAGAAGTTTGTGAATCAGGAGATGTCCAGGGGTCTTCATTTCTCCATCTGTAAGACCTTTCCTGCTCTATTACCCAGAATGTCTGACATCATTTGCTAGCGAGGCATAATTTCCAACCTTTTTTTGTTTTTTGCCCTCACACCATTCTCAGGAGCAATGTCATCAGAAGCAACATCTCTTGCTACATGCAGTGATTCCCAGGCACACAGATGTTCCCCTGTGGAGAACACGTGCTAGTGTGTTGGTACAAGCACCAGGAGCTACTCTGAGGGAAAGGCTTTGCAGTTATTTACATTTATGATTCTCCAATGCTGGAAGATCATGGATCAATCCCAGGCTCTGCCAGTTCTAGCTGTGTGACCCTGGAAGAATCACTTAATGTATCTGAGCCTTGATTTCTTCATTTATGTAATCAGTATAATCATAGTTCCTGCTTCACATTGCTAGAACTTAAAGAGACAATGAATGTAAAATGCTGAGCCTAGTACTTGACCATAGCAAGTATAGAATTGACATTAGATGCTGTTATTTAATAGCTCATCCAAACTAGAAAACTCCTCTGTCTGGTGGACTGGATGGGATTGTATTCTAAGGTCTTGAGCTTCAGATAAATAACAATAATGACAATGATTATTATTATTTGTTGGGTGTTTATTAGGCACCATGTGACACATCTGTCATTTCACCTCATTAATGTTCACATCAATCCTTTGAAAAATGATACTATTAATATTACTCCCAACTTATAAACAAGAAAACTGAGGCTCTGGGAAATTAACTGGGTTCTTTAAGGTCACACAACTAATAAGACATATCCTAGATATGCCTGACTCCAGAACCCAAATTCCTATTGTATGTGATGCTACATTTTGAAGTGACTTCTCCTTAGACATTTTAACTTTAACATAGCCCCTTTTCAATGAAATATTTTAAATTTCCTATTGCTTTTTGAGGCAACGGGCTGGTCCCTGCAAGAAGGCTGCAAGTACCATCAAGCTGTTTCTGTTCTTTGGAATCCCTGAGTTCACTGAAGGTTGTTAGTCTGTTGGTGGACTGCTGGCCCTGGCCTTCTCTCTGCTGCCCTGCATAGCTCCTTTCTAACAGAACATTCCCCAGATCCCAAAGTGTTGAGTGCTGGGGTAGATACTTACCTGGGTCATTTTCTCCCGGTTGGCCTTGGGGTTCAGGGGTGCCTCTGTGAGCAGAGTTGGATGCTCTTCAGGAGCAACACGAAGCTCATTGTAGAAAGAGTGGTGCCAGATCTGGTGAGTTGGGGAACGGAGGAGAATCACAATGATGTGCTATCGTGAGTCCCTGCATTTCCCAAAAAGGGACCAGGAGCTACCAGAAACCAAGACCAAAGGAAATGCTACAAGTATTCATTATGTGTCCATGGTTTTATAGATGCAGAGACTGAAGCTCAAAGTGTGTAAGTACCTTCCTGAAGGATTCATATCTAGTGAGCAGAATCCCTAACCCAGATCTGTGAGGCAGGATAGTACAGTGGTTAAGGGCACAAATCTTGGCCCAACTTGGCTATTTCATGGATGTATGAGCTTAGGCAAGTTTTTAACCCTTCTCAGCTCCAGTCTCATGATTGGTAATAGGAAGATGAAAATACTTAGTGTGTAACTCATTGGGTCTTTGTACAAATAAATAAGGTAACCCTTAAGTTATTGTTTAGCCCAGTGCCTGGCCAAGAATCAATGTTATTATCATTCAACTCTATTTTCTTTGTTATCTCTTTCCATTTTAGTTAATGTTCATGGGAAAATGATTTAATTTTGTAAATAAAAAGACAAATGAATGCATACATGAATAAATGAAGCTTACTCGAAAACCTAATCACCACTTTTAATGCTTCTAGAGAAGTTGGCCTTTGCAATGTACATGGAGAAGAGAACTGAGCTCCTTGCCTCTTGCCTCCATGAGAGTCAAGATGACAAAGGCTTCCTCTATCAGCACACTTTGGATCTTCCACTCCCAGTCAGACATTTGGCCTTAGGTGTTTCCAAAAGACCTATTCCTGTGTATAGTGTATCTTTGTGAAGGTACTTTGGACATAATTACATTTGCTTTATGGTTGGGCACTCTCTTTAATTCCTGGATGCCAAAAAGAACAAACCATTGCAAAAAGGACTAAATTAATTAATCTTTAAAAGCATGAAAATTCTCCACCAAAGCCAGGAATATGACATTCATCCAAAACTAAAACAGAGCAAAACAAGAACTGCTGGTAAAAGCTTATAAATTAGCAAAAACAAGATTAGCTTTAAAGACTATCTTATTCCAGTTTCTCTTGTTTTGGATTTGTGGTTTCTAGAAAGGAAATGAAACTTCTAAAAGTTTTGTTTCTTTGGTGGAGTCAAAGCAGCAGAATGCTTAAGAAATCCTGCCAGTCACAACAAGCACTGCTTCTCCTTCTCTCTCTCTTTCTCTTCACCCCCACCAGAAGGTACTTTGAATTTAAATTTTAGAAATAAGAAATTTTTTGTTGTTCCAATATTCTCTCCCTAGGAGGATACATTCTAAGATGCTATCAGCTCCATGGAGAAATTCTAAAAGAGTATTTTCCTACTGATTTTAATATTTTTTTCTCTGTGCACACTGGGAAATCTTACCAAATCTAGAATCCTCAATTAAGCAAATCTACTGATATGTAATTTTTATAGAAAGATAGAGGTTGAAGCATTACTATTGATAAATTCTAGTAACATTATATATTTTTCTTTTGTGTGTGTGTATGTGTGTGTAGCAGTGAGCTAATAGATAAATAAAAGGCCAGATGTTGTGATTCTGATATATCTTATTTCATTTAACATTTTTTATGTCACTTTCTCATTATTTTTTCTGTTTTTCTCTGATCACTGTATCTGTAATGCTTAATGACCAAACGTCAAAATCTTAGAAGTTAGCTCTTCTTTTCATTAGCTCTTTTATAAGTGTCTGGGAGATAAAGCCTCATTTAATGCAACACAGAGAAATAATTTTTAAAATATTTATTGTATAGCTTTTTACAGTGGCTGTTTTGTTTCAGCATGTGGAGAGGCATTCAGAAATGTACCAAATCTACAATGCTACTGTCCTGTTTACTGTAGTGAAAACTAAAACACTTTTAATTTAGACGTTTAGAGTAAGTTAATGAAAACCTTTCAAGAATAGGCTGATTAAGGCTATTCCCAGCATTTCAACTCCTCATGAGCTGTATTGCACTGGAATGGATAGCCATGCAGTCCCTGATGAGAATGAAAGGAAGGTTATTCTCTGAGCTGCTGCTCATGCACTGCTTGTCCTAGGAGGGTAACTGAGTTGACATGAGCAACAGATGATTAATTCCCTGCAGTGGCAAAGGGCTACTCTTCTAATCTACAGAACTGTCATCCTCTAATTAGTTAATAAACCCTAATAGGCAAAGGCATTGTTTTTCTTTTTTTAGAGACAGAGTCTTACTCAGTTGCCCAGGCTGGAATGCAGTTTATGATCAGCTCACTGCAGCTTCAAACTCCTGGGCTCAAATGATCCTACCACCTCAGCCTCCTGAGTAGCTGGGACTGCAGTGGCATGCCACCACATACTGTTAATTAAACATTTTCTTTTTTTTTTTTTGAGAGACAGGGCTTTGCTATGTTGCGCAGACTGGTCTCGAACTCCTGGCCACAAGTGATCCAAAGTGTTGGGATTACAGGTGTGAGCCACTGTGCCCTGCAGGACTTTTTCTTCTTTTTTTGAGATAGGGTCTCACTCTGTCACCTAGGCTGGAGTAGGATCTCAGCTACTGCACCCTCAATCTCTCAGGCTCAGGTGATCCTCCCACCTCAACGTCCCAAGTAGCTGGGACAGAGGTGCCTGGCTAATTTAGTTTATTTTTTGTAGAGACAGGATCTTACTATGTTGCCCAGGCTGTTCTCAAACTCCTGGGCCAAGTGATCCTCCCACCATGGACCCCCAAATTGTTGACATTACAGATGTAAGCAAGCATGCCTGGCAAGGGATTTTTTTTTTTTGTAAAGATTCATTTCAGGATTTTTTTTTCAATGGGTAATAACCCAGAATGAACATTAACAAGTAAAAGTACAGTTGAGCAATGTGAGCCAGTTATTTCCCCCAGCAGAAGTGTGGGGGTTTGTATCAGAGAACACAGGGAGTAGTATGCATCCTGAGGGCCAAAGCTGCAGCAAACCTCCCATACCTTTTCCATGTCGTCCCAGTTGGTGATGATGCCGTGTTCTATCGGGTACTTCAGGGTCAGGATTCCTCTTTTGCTCTGTGCTTCATCACCCACGTAGCTGTCTTTTTGTCCCATTCCCACCATCACCCCCTAAAAAGGTTCAACACATTATCAGTTTGCATCTCCCAAAACTTGTGAATTGATTACAGTCAAGCCACAAAGTTTAAATCATTGAGATGGAAAGTTCCTCTTCTGATTATTAGTAACTATAAACATATTGAGTCTCATTGTCACTATGCTCTTAAGCAATGTTCTGTGGTTGATTAGAAAAAGACCTGAATTGCCTCCAAATAACAAGAGGTGTTGGGGGAACGTCAAGTTTATATTTTTTATCTCTTATGCTCCTTGATGAGCTTTTATAGGGCAGAGATCATGTCTGTCTTTTTCATCACTATAGCAAATTGCATGGCACATATTTGGCACTCGATAATTATTTGTTGAAAGAATGTATACAATTTTACATATTCGTTAAATGGCATTTTGTATCTTATAAATCCTTTAAGCTGTACTTTTAAAGTTATTACCTACCGAAAAGAATATGAGTATTATTTTCTATTACAAGTGAAAGCATTGCATCTACAAGTAACCACTTGAGGCTTGATTTCTAATGAATAAATTCATACCAATCAACTGTGAAGACATTTGCTTAAGCTAGTCAGCTGCATTTTTAAAAAATCATTAAGATGAAGCTTTTAAAAAATTATTGTTACTAGATTTTAAATCACACTGGAGTAGCTGTTTTAGAACTACAAAACAGCCGTGGCTACTATGGATCCATAAAATAATGGCTTGTGCAGAAAATCTCCACTATATAAAGATCAACAAATTCAGACAGACTGCATTCATTGGGAGAGGTTTATATTATTTATTCTTGTGAATATATCCCAAGCTGAGAGACATAAACATCCATCAGATAGCCTCAATGCACAAAATATACTTCCGATGTGGAGGAGAATTTCTGAGATGCAATTACTGAGTTTTACCATATGACTGTCACCAATACTTTGTTTACACATAATATGTAAAATTACCATGTGCCTGCCCAAATATATTTTGTTGACAGCTAATATTATATAAAATTGCATTTGGTATCAATGCTTGCTTTCATCTAACATCAAGCTCTGTATGGCTAAGTGACCTGGGCTTTTATTTAGTTTCTTTCCAAAGAGTAGTTTTGGTATACATCAGGATAATGTATAAGCATTTCTGATGGTGGTTAGATGATTTTGATGATGATGATGATGATGATGACTATATTTAGACAAAAAGGACACATGAAAAAGAGGCAGACTTTGTATCCAATAGACACCCATTAGATAATCTGTCTACATTGTATGTGAAATTGGCATTTACTCCGGACCTTAATCATCAGAGGTATATTTTTACAAGGTTACATAGCTCCTAGGCAGAAAGAGATAGACAATCAGTGGATACACATGGACACAGAGGAACCTAATCTATAGCCCTGTTCTGTTCCAATCATAATTTTCCTTACCTGATGCCTGGGACGTCCCACAATGGAAGGGAAAACAGCCCTGGGGGCATCATCCCCAGCAAAGCCGGCCTTACAGAGCCCAGAGCCATTGTCACACACCAAGGCAGTGCTGTCCTCTTCTTCACACATAGCTGGAGCTGCTTCACAGGATTCTACAGAAAACAGAGAGGAAGCAGTCTCAGCTGTAACTGGGCATTTGTGGCACTTACCTGACAACTCCCACCTCCAAGGCTGGGTTTGGGGCCCTTCCTCTGTTCTCCTAGTGCTCCCTGCTGACCCTTATCTAATATAGCATGTATCTGGAAGTACTTCAGTTAGACTGTAAGCTTTCAGTAAGGTGAAACTCTGACTTCCAAATCTCTGACTTCCATGTTTATATAACTTTAGTATAGTGGCCGGCATATCATGTGTTCTCATGAGCACTTTAGAGGTGGACCGAGTGAATGAATTAACAAACTGCAGAGCACAGATGGGAATTCTAGACTCAGAGACCAGATCTTTGCAGAGACAAGTTGCCTACCTTATGTTAAAGAAGCATCAAGATTGTCCTGTCTGTATCAACCCAAATGCCCATTTTTCTAGATAAGCCCATTTTCTATTTTTGAAATTTTTTTCAAAGCTAGACTTTTGAGGGAGAGGCAGCATGTGAAAATATAGAAATATTAAAATGGTAAAGTATTTAATGGAAATGTTTAAAGAAAAAATCTTTTTTGAATCATGAGGACTTTCATTTTACTTCAGAGAAGCTTTGAAATAAGTCAAAATTTTATGAGAACGTGCTTTAAATTTTAGGGGCTGCAATTATCCGCTGTTTATAAAAGTTACTGTTAAGCTAAAAGTCCAACAAGTGAGGGTGAGCCTGATGGATTATATATCATATGGTAGACTACTGCCATTAAAAAGGTTGAGTAAAACGATAAGCAAAGCTAATTCCTATGTAAGAGTAATAGGTTAGAGAAAGTAACATTGTATACCCCGTTAAAATATATTTTTATGTACTGCAAAAAGATTAATCATATTTACCAGGATGTTAACTGGGGCTATTTTCAAGTGGTGGGTTTTGTAGGTGTTTTTATTTATCTCCCCTTGGTTCTGTCATATTTTTAACATTTTCTAAACTCAATGTGTATTTCTTTGGTAATGAAATTTTAAATAACCCACTTTATGCTTGGATGCTTTCATAAAATGAGAAAGGCTGGAGCAGAATATCAACTTACAAATTTGAGAAATGGAAGGCATATTAGAGGACATTTTCATCCAATGCTCTCTCATTTTCACAAATAAGAAAATACAGAAGTGATTGCTCAAGGGCACACAGGGCATTGGAAGTTGCACTTTAGCCACATATCAGGACCCTTTGGCTACCCCTTGGCTTTCAGTTCAAGATCTCTTCCACTTTTCTAATCACAATTATTAGGTGGAAATGTTCCATTAAGAGATGGACACCCAGAATTCTCTGCCTGGCATCGAGATCTCAATTAGGATTTCAAATGGAGAAAATGTCTTCTTTTAAATGGGTGAATTGATTGCACATACAAATCCATATTTTTTAAAAGGCAGTTCTTTTAAGGAAACTTCTGAGAAGTAGTGAAATAAAATAGCTATCACAGAGTTGGAGTTCTGCCAAAACATTCCCACAGAATCAAAGCTGTGTCTTGCCAGAGGCCTAGAACTTCCTTAGCAGTACTTCATGTAAAATAACCCTTTGCAAAAAACGTAAAACTAAACTGAGATTTGTTTTAAAGTCAAGGCATGTAACATTATCTTCAACTGACAAGGAAATCAAGGCTTAAGGAGATAAAGTGACTTGTCCAAGAGCCTTGAACTGATGCGTTTAGGACAATGGCAATTTCAGATCACAGTGGTGATGATTTCAGGCTCTGAAGTCAGAAGATTGCCTGGATTTGAGTCCAGGCTCCAACACTTAGAAACTGTGATTTTACTTATTTAACATCTCTAAGCCACAATTTCCTTACTATAAAAGAGTAGTGATCTAAGGACATGCCTCAAGGAGTTCTTATGGAGATTGCATTTTTAAAAGTGTTTAATTTACAGCTGCAGAGATGCTGTAAGTTCTTAATACATTCTAATTTTATCATCATTATTATGACTATCACTGCGTGATTATTTTCATTATCCAGATCTTTTTGTTTCTAACCTTTGCTTTCTTTCCACACTGCTCCAGGCTTAGAATAAAAATACTCAACATGTGGATTCCACTTGCAAGAATGGAAATGGGACTTGCAAATGGTTTGCCCTTTCCTTTCCCACCCTTCTTTTCCCTTTCCAGATGCTGAATTATGTTTGGCATTTGTGCGATTTGGCTTCCCTTATAGCAGATTAAGAAGCTTTAGAAGAGAGGTGAGAACTATAAAGGAGACAAAAGGGAAGAAGCCTAAGAGCCTGGGTTATCTGTCAGAAGCAGCCAGCCCCAGGGGATAAGCAAGCACTCTATGGATGTGCTAAGTGCACTTTCTAAACCAAAAGTAAGGGCTGAAAACAGAATAAAACATTTCAAATAAAGATGGTCTCTGAAAATGGGAAGGTATGATTATAATGAATGCAGGGATATTTTTTAATAACCATTTTGTAGGGCAGTGATGGCTTGGGAGGAAGGGTTGACTATATTCAGAAAAAGTAGGCTGACCCTCAGCATCAGCAAGAATGCAGAAAAATAAATCTCAAAGTTCAGCAAGTGTTTTTTTTTTACTTGGCAAAAAAAAAAAAAAAAAAAAAAATAAAAGGTATTAAAAAAAAAAAAAAAAAAAAAAAAAGAAAAATGGAAAGAAAATCCAGGAAGAATGTTATAATCTCCAAAAGGAGCACTGTTACTGAAGAAGTCACTGTGTCCCTGGAAAGAGTCAGCTCAGTGGTTTACAGCTCTTCTCTAACCTGAATGAGCAGCTGGATTTGGAGCAATGCATTTCCTAATTAGGTAAAACACGCTGTGTCTGCTTTTGGAACTGCACCCGGGTCAGGGGGTTTGCTCCAACTGACTAGAGTGCATCTTGTGCCAAAAATGAGTCGTTGGTGGGAGGGGAAAGAACATTACAGTTCCCAGCTCACTGGTCTTGAAATGCAAACCATATTTAGTCATGAATCACAAAATGCTAGGAAAACCTCAGCATGAAAACTCCAGTCTGGGCTGAAGCTGCCAAGCCTTGATTTACAGTGAAGTTCAGCCTGGAGTGGCAGAGCTGGCTCCACAGTCACACTTGCCTCACCAGACTGAGGGGAGCGTTAAGCTGAGAGAAATCCAAACCAGATATTGTGCTGGGAGTTACACACAGCTGTCAGATGCAAGCTCTGTTCCCTCCCTCTTTCTTTGCAGAGAAAAATTCAATTGGTCACCTGCTGTGCTCTGCTGCAAATGATCAGTGTTGCAGATCTGAATATGTAAGGTCACACATACACATTTCCAACAAAAAAGAGATGTGCATTTCCAGCAAAAGACACTACCAGTTAAGGCCAGGGAAACCCAGAAGTGAATGCACAAATTCAAGCACAAAGACTAGGCAACTTGTCTCTGTTCACTTCTAAAATCCACTTCTAGACATCTTAGCTGCACCAAAAATACAGCCCAGTGAAAAAGATTCCTACACCAAATCAGAACCAAAAACAAATCTCAGAGTTTCCAGTGCCTAAATATAAATGAATGTATAACTTACTGCACACAGCTAGCCTGCATACCTGTATTGTGCTGCAAGATCTGGGCTGTTAGTTTAGTATGAACATTTTACAGGTGACATGCATTAATAAAATTTCCCTATTCTTCTGTACCCCCTCCATCAAACCAAACTACATATTAGCTTTGTCTTTAATGTTAGATCATTAAAGCCAAAAGCTATAATCATTTTAGTAGTACAATCTTCATTCAGAAATATCAGTGCATGAACTCAGCCAAATCCCTAAGATGATGTCTTCTTATACTGGGTAATTAAAAGAGCCACTGTAATCAATAAGTCACATCCCTGGGCTGGCGCCACTTACCCTGACAGTGCTTGGCTGGGCTTCTCTGTGCTGGGTGGTGTTCAGGGAAGCTGAATGCTGAAGGGTTATATAGCCTCTTGGCCTGCTCTCCTCCCACTTGCTTCCCAAACAAGGAACAAAGACAGACTTGAGCCTGTCGTTCAGTCTAACACAACCATATAGGGACCTCAGCTCAAAACTCTCTAATCTGGGTGGCCGGAGGCCTGGGTCTCTTCCACTGCATTCCACTGCTCTGCTCATGAAATGGGAGGCAGCTCAGCTGCCTGTGGGAGATAAACACGCCAAGCCTTCAGAACAACTGCAGAAATGCCCAGAGATACTGAGCTAGGGTAATGGGCAAATGCAGGAATGATTTGCACATTCCACAGAGGATGCCAACTTGCCATCATGCTGGCATTTCAGGCCATTTCCTAACAAACTGAGAACAGAAAGGGAGAGAAAGGGGTTGCCTCTGCCTAGCACGGACTTTTAAAAACTCTTCTACCATAGTAGCTTGCAAGGAAGAAAGATATTACTTCACTCATCTATTAATACATAGAGTTATGATTTTATGGTAGTCATACTGTATAAATCAAGTTCTTGAGGGATGTGAGTGGAAATAGGAATTGAAGTATCGAGTTGTTGACAGGCCTATGTTTTACAAAGAGGAATTTGGATGTTAGCATTACTATAACTACATTCATTTTTTTTGGTGCATTAGCTTTGTCTACTAATTTGTCATTGAGCAATTTAGCAGCATAAGTAGGGACCATCCTTTGATGAGAGCGACTACCCAGCAGCCTGTCACAGAAGCACTTTGGAAAAGAAAGGAGATTGTTCAAAGGAAGCCTGTCTAGCCCTCCTGTTTCCCCACTAACCTACTTTACAAGAAGTAGAGAAATCAGGTGACATAGTTTGGTTCTACGTCCCCACCCAAATCTCATCTCAAATTGTAATCTCCGTATCCCCATGTGTCAAAAGAAAGGCCAGGTGGGAGGTGACTGGATCATGGGGACGTTTTCTCCCATGCTGTTCTCATGATAGCGAGTGAATTCTCACGAGATCTAGTGGTTTTACAAGGCAGTTTTCCCTGCTTTTGCTTGTTCTCTCTTGCCTGCTGCCATGTAAGACATGCCTCTTCCCATTTTGCCATGATTGTAAATTTCTTGAGGCCTCCCCAGCCATGCAGAACTGTGAGTAAATTAAACCTCCTTTCTTTATAAATTACCCAGCCTTGGGTATGTCTTTATAGCAATGTGAAAATGGACTAAGATGCCAGGTGCCCTGTCATTTCTCAAAGACATAAGCCCTCATCTCAAGCATCAATGGATAGTTTCGATTATTTTACATTTGTCTACTCCCATGCTCCAAACCAAGGTTCTCACTGAACTCATAAAATAAATATTTTTGTGGACACTATGAGTATTTCTGGACTGAGGACATATGAGAAAAATCCCAGAATGACTGGCTTTATTTTACAGGCATGACCAGCTGTTCACTCATGTTACCATGTCAGATCTTTTTGATTTATGGTGCACACATATATACATATATATCTTTGAAGAACTGCACTACTGAGTATTAGAAACTTTTAAATAGCTTTAATACTAAATATTAACAGGATTTCTCTATACTGCCCAGGATTTGTCTAGCTTTTACCAACCAGAAAACACAGTTTGAAAGTTCAAATATAAAATCTACACAGTACAATACAAAGTTGGGCCCTTGGGGTTAATCCATTAACTTTCATCACAGGAATCATGTGAAGCAAACTTTCCATATTTTCTTGAGTAGGAGGGCAATTTGAGTAGAGGAAGGATCCCCCTTCCTCCTGCTTCTGACTGAAGCAGTGACGGTGTAGTCCTTGGGATCTTTTTGAAGTGACTGTTCATTTAAACACCAAAGAGAAGAGTTTTTGCATTCACCTTTATGATTCTTACATCATTTCTTCCTTGATTATGGTAGTGTATACCCAAAGCTCTGATAATACTTAGGCTATGATGAAATAAAGAGACATACTAGAAGATGACTTAAGGTTTAGCTTTTCTTTCGAGGTTTTTTTTTCCAAATAATCTATGACAATAACCAGAAAGGACTTATAATTGAAAATAAATTTCTGAGCAAGTGATTAAATGATCTAAATGATCTTATTGCCTGGGTTTGAGATTTATAGTTTCATATCCCATTCAAGTCTCTTCAGTGAGAGAAACCAGCACTGTATGGGTATGAGTGTGTGTGCAAAGGTATCTCCAGTCAAGCAGCCAGATATTTCCTGGGGCTGGCAGCCATGTATCCAAGGAGTTATGGAACAGTTATGAAAACAGTAGTGTCAAGAAAAAAACAAGAAGGAAAGAAAGAAAAACAGTAGTGTCTGGTAACTTGGTTGCAGTTCAGGGACACTATAAAATAAATTCCAAGCTAAAGCACATATCCAAGAATCATCTCCAGACATGTTGTTCTGCAAATATCATGTACCACCTTGGTAAGATTATTTAGTTACAATTTATTGTAAATTCCTTGAACACTGGGGCAATTTAACTCTCTTTGGAGCCCAGAGCTAAGTAAGTAGGAGGTCCTCAATAATTGTCTAATAATTTCTTGATTTTTCTTTATCCCCAGCACTTTGTAGATTTAGATTAGGCCATATAAATACTGGCAAATATCCATATAATATTGATGTCTGGTAAGAAAAATGATTTTCTGCTGCTGCTGAAAAATTGGACTGTAGAAATTGTTTTTCTTCTAGACTGATCACACTCATTGGCTATTTTGTTCAGCACATAAAATTCATTTTTCTGAGAAGACACAATGAAAGCAAGGATCCCTTTCCATTTCCCATCTTTGGGATTCTCCAGGAGAGTCACAAACTAAGTTTTTCTAAGACAGCTCATGAAGACAGAGGTATGGAGCCTACACCAGCACAATGGCCATCCCATCACATCTGCACGGATTTGCCAGGCTCTGCTCTGTTCCTCATTTGAGCATAATTAATATTATTTACGGGAAATTTGATTGGACACTTTCTATGAAGGTGTAAAGGCTGTTATTCCAGAGGTTTATTTTCATAATATTTTCATTTATTTCAAAATGTGAGATCAGAGAGAAGATACATGGTATATTCAATGTGAGAAGAACCGTGCAACATGAGAACATGAGAAAGGAACGCAGTGACAATTGACCCTCAGACCTTGACTTTGTGTAAAGGCAAACATTTTGGATCAATACACAGGGGTTATGATTCAGAGTTGAAATTCCAAACCTATCATTTACAATCACTGTGTCCCCTCTGTGCCTTAGCTTTCTTATAAGAAAAATAGGGTTAATAAGCAGGACTTATCACAAGGTGGCAATGATATGAGGAGACATGAGGAGTTAACAGGTTAGGAGCACCTAGAACACTGCCTGGCCCATGATGAGCACTATGTAATTATTAGCTATTATTATCGTCAGGTGCTCTGTGATGAGGAAGTTAGTTCTAGAGGTGAGACAGACACTTCTTCAGATAAGAAAAATGCAGAGGTAAGCTCTTACCCAGAATACTGTGACACCCTGTGTTGGTTTCCTATCACTGCTCTAACAAATTATGACAAACTTACTGGCTTCGAACAACACAAATTTATTCTGTTTCAGTTCTTGAGGTCAGAAGTCCAAAACAAGTTTTCACTGGGCTAAAATCAAGGCCTTCCTTCTGGAAGCTCTTGTGGGGATCCACATCTTTGCATTTCTAGTCTCTAGAGTCCACTGGGCTTATGGCTGCTTCCTCCATCTTCAAAGCCAGCAGCATAGCATCTTCAAACTCTTTCTGGCACCAATCCTCCTGTCTCCCTCTTAGAAGCACCTTCGTGAATATATTGGGCCCTGATGGATAATCCAGGATAGTTCAACATAATCTCTCCATGTTAAGATTATTAATTTAATCATATCTGCAAAGTCAACTTTTTGTGTGTAAGTTAACATATCCGCAGGTTGAGGGGATTAGTAGGTGAACATCTTATAGGAAGGGTTCATTATTCCACCTGTTATGTAACCCCATCTCACTACTCAATGTGTTTCCCATTGCATGTCAAGGCATTTATACCAGTTTCTCGGTTTCCAAAAAGGATTTCTACCAATGGTGTTGACATCCGACATACTTACTACACATAATAAACACCACCTTAGCCTGTTTGTGCTGCCATAACCAAATAGCTGAGTCTGGATAGTTTATTTAAAAACAAGATTTATTTCCCACATTTCGGGAAACTGGGAAGTCTGTGATCAAGGCGCCAGCATCTTGTGAGGGCCTTCTTGCTGTGCCACCCCATGGTGGAAGAAAGGGTGAACCTGCTTCCACAAGTCCTATTTATAGTGGCATTAATCCATTCATGGAGGTGGACCCCTTATGAATTAAACACCTCCATTAGGCCTCATCTCCCAACATTGTTGCACTAGGTTTCCAACACATGA
This sequence comes from Cebus imitator, assembly GCF_001604975.1. Lineage (NCBI taxonomy): Eukaryota > Metazoa > Chordata > Mammalia > Primates > Cebidae > Cebus > Cebus imitator. The sequence goes on from NW_016107746.1 coordinate 617,790, forward strand.
ATTTTGGGAGACATATTCAGGTCATACCAGACACCTAAGACATGGTAACAAGTCTTATCTTACGAAAGGGATCAGAAAACTGTAAAGCTGCATGCCCATCATCCTGTAATGGCCAACTAGGAAAGTGGAATAAACTTGTATTACTCCTTTATGCTTTTCAGAGTGTCTAGATAATGTAGTGTACTTATAAGATTCACAAAGCACCTTCAAGAGCTTTATTTTATTTTATTTTTATTTATGAAAAAAACAAAATGCATGTCAGATTGCAGATTAGCACCTGTTAGATTTGAAAGGCAGAACAACTTTCGACACTCTTTTTGTCATCAAAAGACAACATGAGAAATTAGATTTAACCACGAAGAATGGAGAGCTTTAAAAGATGTTTTAAATTCCTGGAAAAGAAGAATAATACCTATTACTCCTTTGTCGACTGCATTTACATTTTTCCTGTCCCTCCTGCCTTATTTACCCCAACTCAGAACCATTATGTGCCAAGATTGCCCAGTGTTATGGAACAATGGGTTTTCCCATTAAAAAGCCAGACAAGCTCATAACTGAGGACCTTTGCTCATGCTGCTCCTCTGTCTGGAACAAAATTTCCCCCGTTCACTCCTCTAACACCTTTCCTAATGCCATTTTCCCTTTTAGCATACACTATATATCCACCTCAACTCAGTTTAAGTGTCCCCTTCTCCTAGAAAGCACTCTTTGCTCTCTTCTACATCTATTCACTTCTACCCACCTCTACTTCAGAGCACTCACTATATTGTTTTATACTAATATGTCCAACTTTCATGCTAGACTATAATGTGTTTGAAGGCAAACTAAATTGATTTCATCTTTGCATTCCTGAAGCCTGGAACATTCAGTAAATGTTTCTTGAACTGAACTAAATTAAGCACAGAAAATGCTTAGCAAATAGTCAAGGATATTCTGAAGAGAGAACAAGTAAAAATAAGTCAATTAATAGTTGTCAGACAATGCTATGAGCTATTTGCTCTACATACATAAACTCATTTAATCTTCACAGAAGTCATAAGGAATACTGCTTTTCCCATTTACAGATGAGGAAATGGAGGCTCAAATAAGCCAAATATCTTGCATGGCCCCAGAGCTGGTAAGTGGCAGAGCAGAGATTCAAACCCAGATCCATCCTGACACTAGAGATTGAGTTCAAGTACATGCACAGAGGTGTGGACAGTGACCTGTATGTCAGGCTCCACCAAGGTGGTAGGGAACTTAAATCATCAAGCAAAAGCAGATGACCTCACTATTCAATGTCACTGCCTCATGAAATTCTGGGCACACAGGACAATACAGGTACCAGCTAGCTCAAGTGAACCCAGTATCAGCTCTTTTTCTCCCAAGCCAACTAGACCCAATGGCCCCGGCTTCCTACTAATTGAAGCTTTCCTTCACAAAAGACCTTGGATCTTTAGGATGACCAAGGTTCCTTTTGTACCTGAGGGGTTTCCTTAATCCTCAGGGGAAGAGAGGATATGGGTCTTTCAGCACTTAAAAAAGTCCCAAGAAATCCAGGACGAGCTGGTTATTTGAATCATCACCAATGATTAGAGAAGCCTGTCCTGTACATTACTCATAGGGACTCTTCCTTTCAGAAGCCTTTGGGGAAGACTACAAACAGCCATTTATACCAATGGTATTGACTAGCATTGTCCAGCAGAACTTTCTGCAATGATTGATATATTCAATATCAGCACTATCCAATACAGTGACTACTAGCCACATGTGACTATTGATCATGGAAATGTGCACAGGAATTTTTAAATTTTATTTAATCTTAATTAAATTTTAATTTGAATAGCACATGTGGCTACTGACTTTCATATTGGACAGCACAGGCATAATAAATAAGTTTTAAATTTGGCTGCAACTGAAATTGCCTAAAGGGCTTAAAAAATCCCAATGCACAGGCTGCATTCTAGAGCAATTAAATCAGATCATTTGAGATGGGACACAGGTGTTTAACGTGTATCCAAGAATAAGAACCTTCAGAATAGACCAGGGATCCCAAAGTATGGTCTGTGAATTGACTGTAAAGGACTCAACAGAAGGGTTTATTAATAATATGCAAAGCTGACTCTCTTTTCCCTTAAACACACCTCCTAAATTATAATCCTTGAAGAAGATCTTAGAGTCAATTTTCCAAAATAAGCTTTTCATCTTAGAATAGATTTAAGTTTACAAAGAAGTTGTGAAGATAGTACAGAGAGTTCTCATTTACCCTGCACCTAGTTTCGCCTAATATTAACATCTTACATTAGTGTGGTACATTTTCCATAATTAATAAACTGATATTTACACATTATTAATGAATTTTCAGAATTCATTCCGATTTCCTCAGCTTTTACTTAATGTTCCTTTTTGTTCCAGGATACCATGCTGCATTTAAGCCAAGTCTCCTTAGCCATGTCCTGTTAGCCGTGATGGTTTCTCAGACTTCTTTTATTTTTAATGACCTGATAATATTGAGGAGTATTTTGTGAACTATCTCTTAGTTTAGATTTGTCTGATTTTTTTTTTTAATGATTAGACTGAGATCACATGTTTTTGGGAAGAAGACCCTAGAGGTAACTTGCTATTCTCATCCTTGATATCAAGACAGGATGCTACCAAGATGACGTATCACTATAGATGTTCATCTTAATCACTTGATTAATGTTCTCCAGGTTTCTCTACTGTAAAATGATCTTCCATACTGTACTCTTTGGATAGAAGTTACTAAGTACAGCACACACTTAAAGAATGGGGAAGTTACACTTCACCTCCTTGAGGACAGAGTATTTACATAAATTATCCAGAAGAAAATCTATTTTTGATACAATCCTCAATGATTCTTATTCATAAGAAAATTTAGGAATCAGTCAGACAAACAGCTGAAGAAGGCAGAGCCACATGACATCCAGTTTGACCCTGATTATCTGAGTGTGGATGACATTGTGTACTGGCGAATTTGCTGGACTTCTGTGAAGACTAACTGATAGTCACTTATTTAGTCTAGAAACCAAATCACTGCTCCTCTAAACACAAAACAGTGAATAAATATAGAATTGTTGATATTACCACCAAGGAGTGTTTTGGAGTTGGAATCCAGCGTATCAGAGGAGGAAAAAAAGTCATACCAAGAAGGATATATACAGTGCTTTAGACCAAAATCATAGCCACCAAGAGGCATTACCTAAAGAAGAAAAAATATCAGTGGTATCGGGTAGAGAAATAGGCGACTGGTGGCCTGAAGGATGCTGGAATATATATGGCTATGTGAAAAGGACCACCATGCCCCATGGGCAGGTACAGGGCACTTCAGAGCTACAATACCATTATTGACAACAAGGATAAACATCCACTAAGTCATTAGCAGAATTACAGTGTAAAGGGTGATTCAGAAACTCATTTATCACTAGTGGATTCCTTGAACTAGTAACAAAGCTATCTTACTAAAGGGAAAGTGTTTTACTATTGTTGTTTATAAGCCACAGAAAGTCTCTGTTCTCTGGATCCCTGCTTGGCTTTGGTAAAGCTACAGTTAGAGACTCAACCTCTTGGTTTCTCAGGACATTAATTAGTACATTGTTCAATTGTAATGATCAAGGAAATGGCCAGGAATGTGTGTTGAGAATTGTGGGAGGTTTAGAAGCCTGGCCACACACAGGAGCAGCTCTGAGTAACTGAGAATGCTTAGTCAGAAATGAGGACTTCAGCGAGACATGGAGGCTGCCTTAATGCACTGAAGTGATGTGAGGTAGAAGAGTGAGCACCTTTCATGTTCCTTGTGAAAATATAAGTAGCACTCATGGGTTATATCTACAGAGAAATGGATTTCCTTCATCTTCACCTAGAAACATAAGTTAAAGTTTCTAACAACCTAGCAACACAGGGGACAGATTGCCCTCTGGGACAGTGAGTGTTTGTCCATTGAATTAGGTAAGTGGATGCAAGATGGCCTTAGGACTCTTATAGAAAAGGTTTGTGTTCTATGTAGAAAATGTGAAGAGACTTTTAAGGATCCTTTAATTCTTTTACTTTCCATCCTCTTGATACAGAATAAGTGACGCCGTGCCAACTGTCTGGGATGTCACTGCTCATCTCTGTTTCTTCATCAATGCTAGCTGTTACAAATATGCAATGTGCACTTAGAAGAGTGTGTTGCTCTTCTTAAATTGGCTGATTTATACACATCAGAGGAAGAGATAATTTAGGCAAGAATAGCCACAGAGGAAGAGAAAGACCCTCAGTACAGAGATCCACAGTCCTGTCTTTGCCACCAAGATGCTTTTATGAATGAGGACAAGATCTTTACATCTCTGAATCTCAATAATCATTCTTAAAATGAAGACTTTGTGCTAATTCACCTCTCAGTTTTCTTCCAGTTCTGACATTCTGTGCAATCTTCCATTTGTCCTTATTCTCAAATGGTGTTTGCTAGATTTCAATTTTTAAAAGTACCAGGCTTTATTATTCAATGAAAATCACAAACCTGGAGATTAGTGTTTACTGCTGGCACCTTAGAAAACATAAATGATAGGATTATTATGGTGGTACTGATTTGCCTTTCTACTTCTTAACTTCTCTAAGTGTGCACACCCTTTACATGATTTTTTTGTCATGCATCAGTAATCTATGTTGCAATATCTAGGACGAGTTTTGCAAATTGAGATGACTGAAAAGGCCAAGTGGTACTTCTGATAAACAGAGGACCTAGGTCGCCTGCAAGGGATTTGCCACCAGTCAGCTTCATCTGTTGCTGTAATACAAGTTCAGAGTTGCCAGGTCTTCCATTTTTTATGAGAAGGTAGAAATTGTAACTGCTATGCAAAATCCCTTCATTTTAAAATGATGGCAATTAACTAACATTTTTAAAAAGGGCAACAGACTAAATCAATGTTTTCTGTGGGTCTTTAGTTTGTAAACTGAAGACAACAAACAACAATAACAACCAATCCAATCATAGCTCCAGTGCTCCCTGATACCCCACCCTACAGTATTTCAATAGGTAATTAAATAAGAAGAAAACAAAAGTATGAAATGTTATCAAGGATTAGTGGTTTAAGAAAAGAGAGGAGACAGTCTGTTAGGATATTTCAGACAGGCATTTTCCTGCCTTAATTTGTGATCAGCTTCTTAGATGTGGTTCTGTAACTTTCACTTAGGAAGTAAGTAGTAACAAAAGCTCTTGTCTCATTGTCTTTGGTGACAAATGCCACAGATGGTGTTATATCACGTGTGTGAACATAAGAGTGTCACACACTATTTCAGTGTCTAAAATAAAAAGAAATGACCATTTAATCAGCACGTGATTACTATGATGTGGAATAAATTTCATAAGTGCATTCATCTGTTCTCATGCTGCTAATAAAGACATATCTGAGACTGGTAATATAAGAGGTTTAGTGGACTCACAGTTCCACATGGTGGAAGGCAAAGGAAGAGCAGAGGGACTTCTTACATGGCAGCAGGCAAGAGAGTGTGTGCAGGGCAACATCCCTTTATAAAACCACCAGAACTCATGAGGCTTATTCACTATCATGACAACAGCACAAGAAATACCCACCCCCATGATTCAATTACCTCCTACCAGGTCCCTTCCATGACCTGGGGATTATGGGAGCTATAATTCAAGATAAGACTTAAGTAGGGACACAGCCAAACTATATAAGAAAATCTGGGACATTTTCCTGGATGCCAATTTTCTGGGTTGCTTTTGAGGAGCAAAGGTTTGGAGCAATTGCCTACTAATGTCTTAGTATAAATCTACCTCCAGAGATTCTCAGAGGAGAATGGAACTTACATATTTTAAGGCCTACCATGTCCCCAAGTATAGTACTTATTACATAGGTAATAAGTGAATAAAGTTGTTTCTTTCTTACCTTTCAGGAGTAAGGGATTAAACAGTAAGTCCAACTTGCTAGGAAAGAAGTGACTAGAATCTCATGAGAATTTTAAATTTTTTACACTCATTTTATTTAGTCAAGTCATTTTTGTCCCTCTCCTAGAAGTCACTCTGGGAGTTTCAGCAATGCTTACCATTGCTCAGATTTTCTGGACCTATTTAAGCCAATAGCAAATACTTTTGGATCACGGTAGTGTTGGCAGGGCTTTTTCCCTGGAGAGTGAATTTGGTTTTTGTCTGCAGCCAAGCACTATTCTCAGTGGAGGCTGGTTAAGAAGGTGAGTTGACAATCTTGGGCATTACCATTTTGGATCAAAAAATAAGTAGATTCTGGAGTAATCAAACTGATATCCATGTGTGACTTGCAAAGAACCAGGATATACAGTCTCCATTTAGCTATAAACTCTGGCAGGTTTTCTTAAACTTCTTTTTTTTTTTCCCCTGCATGTCCACACTTTATTTTAATGCTACAATTTTTGTTTTGTTTTGTTTATTTTGAAGCAGAGTCTTGCTCTGTTGCCCAGGCTGGAGTGCAATGGTGCAATCTTGGCTCTCTGCAACCTCTACCTCCCAGGTTCAAGTGATTCTCCCACCTCAGCCTCCGGAGTAGCTGGAATTCAGGCACCTGCCACCATGCCCAGCTAATTTTTGTATTTTTAATAGAGATAGAGTTTCCCATGTTGGCCAGGCTGGTCCCGAACTCCTGACCTCAAGTTATCTGCCTGCCTCGGCCTCCCAAACTGCTGGAATTTACAGATGTGAGCCACTACACCCAGCCAATGCTGCAGTTTCTAATCATCTTGTAGCTAGGCTAAGAGGTTCTTTCCTACTTTGGCGTCTAATTTTGTATTCCTATTTTTCCTAACAGGCTTTATCTAAGTTTAGTTCTATATATTTTAGTTTAGTTTACTTTGGCTTAGTTTCATATGTTTTTATATTATTTTTATTTTATTATTTTTGTATTTTTATTATATTTTTAGTTTAGTTTAATTTCACATATTTAGTTTAATATACTTTTGTTTAATATATTTTAGTTTCATGTATTTTGCATTGTATGGGAGGAAAAAATAATTCTGTCTCTATTCTTCTGAATTCTTATCTGGAATCCCTGCAACAAAAGGCAGATTAAAAAGAAAAAAGCAAACAGAAGTTTATTAACAACTAGACTTCATGTATATATGGGAGATACCCAGGGAAGGAGCAATTCTCAAAGAGATGGCTTAGAATTCTGGTTTATATGGCATCTTCAACAAAGAACAATACATTGGTGGGGAAGTGACAAGACAAAGGGAAAGAATCTTGAGTTTCTATGGGTGACAAAACAAATACATGGGAAACTAATGGTAGATAAAGGTTATATACTAAAGTTTGTTATGTTGATTCCTCTGTGCCATCTTCAGAGAGGCAAGGGCCTAAGGTCATCCTTGGTGATCAACCTTTGTCCTTCTTGGTAGAGAGGGAAGGAGGGACACATTTGTAAATGTATGTCTTGTTTTAAGCAAATAGGGGTAGGGAAGAGAGAGGTTTTTTTTGTATCTACTTCTCGATTGCTTTCAGCTCAAAAAATCTTTACACCAGAGAGGCATATTTTGGGGTGGCATATTCAGCTACTCTTCAGCATATAGTATCTGCATATCTTGTACCGACTGGTCTCTTTCCCTCTCTGTTGCTGTATGAATTAAACTATCAGGAAAGTCCAAACATTCAAAGGAGGTGCCCTTCCACCCCTCCTGTTTGCTGCTCCTTTGCAATTTTCTCTCCAAGCTTTACAAACATTTTTAGTGTCTTAAGTTTCCTCCTTTCCCACAGCAAACAAATTCATATAGTCCAGCCCTTGCATATTCTATTTCCAGAGCTGGGGATACCTTCCCTTTTCTTATTCTGCCAAATCAGGTTTCTGCCTTATTTCAAAAGCCTACTCAAAATTCATCTATAAAAACCTTCTTAGATGCATTTTTTTCCACAGGGAGAATGCTTCAATCACTCCAGTAATTTCATCGGCACATTTAACTTGATGTCAGCTCTTACATTTTCTCACATTTGCAGTATATTCGGTGTTAGGTTGCAGACTTTTGGAGGAAGCCAGTGTGTTCATTTTTCCCTTAGGGCACCCTGCTCTTCTACATATAGTAGAGACTTGGGAATTTAGTTAAGCAACTTCCTATTTTCCCCAAACCTTAAAAAAACTGTCTGCAATGACCATCTCAGACATTGTTATTTTCAGAAAGTTTCCCTAATTTATTTTAAGGAAAGAACAGATAAGATGCAAAAGATAAGGGACATTCTCTGGCTGCAGGCTTTCTTTAGCATATTTCAGGATTATTACAACATAAAAGCTTTGCCCTATTTTCCTTAAGCAGTATGTGGTTGCCTAGTGTACTTGCGTTAGGAGGTCAAACACATTAGGTATAACAACATATCGACCACCAAAAGCAATGTACAGAACAGAGGTCCTCGAGCAGGAAGGCTGAACCATAGTTGCAAGGTCAGGTCATTAAGCAAAGCATCCAAGGGTGACCATCATGCTTCCCTCTGCATTTCTGCAAAGCACAGATTTTCCCAGAGATTACTGAGCAAAGAGCCCCTTAATAAAGAAATAGCAGACTTCATGGAAGAGTCTCAGTTTTATGATCCACTGCTAGTTTGGGCTGATTTGCTTTTAACCAATCATTGATCACCATAATGAAAAACTTTTGAGAGAGCCCTGGCAAAAATAAGCGTTCCTTAAATGAGGTACACCAATGTTTTTTTCCATTCCAGTCCTTGAAAACAGTGAGTTAGATCAGAGTTTCCTAAAGCATGGCCTGGATTTATAGAACCATAGTCATCAGAATCACTTGGGCAGTTTGTTAAAGTTTATTAGGTTGGTGCAAAAGTAATTGCAGTTTTTGCCATTGAAAGTCACATTCCTGGGGCTCACTTGAGCCAGGCTCTCAGGCATAGGGCCTAGACATCTGCATTTAAACAAAAGCCACACAGAAGCACTTGGACAGCGGGTAAGAAAGGAGTGTGACATTGAACTCTTGAAAGTACGGCAGAATAGTGAGGAATGATCTTCATCAATAATATCATAGCTTTTTCTTGTTAGATTATAGCATCCCAGGCTTATGTCCTCAGAGAACAGAGTGGAGAGCATATTTATAGACAGGGTAGGGGATTGGACAGGACTGCAGGCCTGAGTTCTACTTTAGTCCCTACCTCTGATTGTCTGTGCACCTTGAAGGGTTCACTAAACCTTTGGCCCTTGTTTTGTAATCTGTAAGTGTGTGGGCCTATTATTTTAATATCCTGTCTACCTCTAATAATTTCTGATTGAAATATTAAATTTGAAAATATAAATAGGCAGTACTTCTGTGAGGTAATAAGCAGAAGAGGGTGACAGTTTCACAAAAGGAAAGCATGACTTAGATAGAGTGCCAAAAATTCAGTCCTGAGAACCAGGACCTCCTCACCTACTGGCTGGCTGTGTTAAGGCAATAACCTGCATCTCACTTTCCTCATCCATCTGCAAAATGAAGTGGCACTTGCCAGCCACCACTTTTCAGGGCTCCTGAGCAGGTCGAAGATGTAGCCTGCTCAAGTGTTTTGAAAACTAAAAAGTGCCAATCAGATTATCAGTTGTCACTCAAATTTGGATTAATTAGGGAAAATATTAGGTGACAGGCAGTGTTTAAATGCTTGCTGTCTAGAGTGACATGGGAAGCACTGGAATCTTAGGGTTCCATTAGGAGATCTTGAGGCTTGAGTGAGAAGATCCCATAAAGAGCAGTGCGGCCCAAACAGCGCCAAGAGGGCAGGCTGTGTGCCAAGATCAGCGTGGGAGTTTATACAACACTTATTTTAGCATCAGACATACTTTAGCCTCTAGAAAAGAAAGTGAACAGGAAGAGACCCTTGAGATATCTTTGGATGCGTCAAGAATTTTAAAAGCTGCAACTTGGAATTCAAATCATTCACTTCCTTTTCCAACAAAATTGAGACCCTATAGGGTAATTTTTATACTGAAGAGGTCCCACTTCTTTAAACCTGATAGAAATTTGAGATAGTTGGAATAGGACAAGACTCTTGCTTTAGAGGTAGATTGGATTCAGATCCCAGTTTTCAATAATTTGAGTTCCTGGGCAAATCATCTAGCATCTCACCTCAGTTTTCTCATCTATAAAATGAGAAGGATGTAACACCTGCTTCATCAGGTGGTGATGAGGACAGATGAGAGAATACAGTGGAATACTGAATTCTGGTGACTCAATATTCTGTTCCTCAGCACTGTCCCATGCTTACATGCATTTTATGACAATGCACATTACCGAAGCCCAAATTATTAAATGCAACACAGCCTGGCAACTTTCAAATACTAACCAGATCAGGTATCAGAGCCCTTGTTTCTTAAACTTTCAAAGACAGAAGATGAACATACAAAAGAGAACATTTTGTTTCATGATTTTCTTACTATAAGCCCTGTCTGGTAAAGGCCAATAAAAAGAAAACAGGCTGAATCTCTGTGAATTACATCAGCAGGTCCAGAAGCAATGATGGCTGACACACCTGAACTCATTTCAATCATCACTAAACTTAAAACAGGAAAATGGTTGGCAAAGTTGTTCCCTGTCTTCCTCTGGAGAAACGACTTGAAATAAATATAAATTTGAATTTTATATGAATGATATCTCAAGAGTTCGTTAGAATGATCGTCATACTGCAATTTTATGGCTTATCCAGAAATCAAACAACTATAGTAACCAGATAAAACTGCTTTTTTTTTTTTTTTTTTTTTTTTTTCCTGTAACATATAACAGTAGTTGGAGTTTTCTACTTGTGACCTAAAGGTGTGTCATGGTCTTGACATTTCTTCAGAAGTAAATATTCAATTCAGTAGTTTCTGTGTTTGTAGTTACCTGTATTTAACTTGAACTTTGTTTATTTACTTTGTATTTATAAATCCTTAAAAACTGGCAATTCAGAAATGTTAGGTACAGTCATCCTTATTTATCCGGAATATTTGACTAACCAGACACCTAATTATGTTTTGAGTGGTCCTAGCTATGCATTTAATGAATGTTCTTATTTTGTAGCCAGGATATGTAATACAGGTGATTCCTTTCAGCAACAGGAACTGGACAAATCTATATGCAGGGGTTTTGATCATCCTGAGTTTAGAACTCATAATGGAACAATTAAAAATATGTTTGTTTTCCTGAATCCATGACAAAATGAACTTTATCCAAAAACCGGCTGTGAATGTTGGCAACACATGGGCACTCTGCTGACCTGAAAGAATGCAGGAACAGTCTGCATTTTGCACACATATTTGTCGGTAGAGTACTTTTTTGGTAGAGAGGAAGAGAAAATTCTGGCTTCTTTAGAGAAGTGAATGTAGGCAATCCCTCCTCCAAAAGTAGTCAAAATACTGCTCCGGTGAACCTTGACTTTATAAGGGAAGGAAGCTTCTGAATCATTGAAAGGCTTTTCCTCCTTAATTCTCACTGGCTAGCCTAGAATGGGGCTCTGCTAAAAATGTTCAGGCAGCTGTTGATGCAGGCATTTCTGTCCTTTTTTCTAGTAACATAATGTGCACACATTAGGGAGATTCTCCACGTCCTTTATACCTTACCCCTTTTAAAACCTTCTTCTTGGAAAGTAGATGTGGAGGATCTCCTAGGCTTGGAAAAGTTTCTTTCATAGCTTTGTGTAGGTTTGGTATTCATTATATTATTTGATTTTCCCCCCAATACTACATAAAGATGAAAAATGTGTTTAGGTAGAAGATCCTCCTAAATAAGAAGGAAGAGTCTGGAAAGCTATTATCTGGGTTATATTACGACTGTGATTTTTTTTTCTCTCTCTTATTGAATAGTGCTCAAGGTAAACACTTTTATAAGTAGGATCTTGATTATTGAGGTAAGAAGTATAATCCTAAGCAGTGATAATGGGGGAAATTTGAGCATATTGTATTTCCATAGGATCAGCATACATTTTTGTGATGTCCAAATTACCTAGCCACTTCTTTCATTTTCTCCCCAAAAAAGGTCTTTAGAGTCAATTTTCCATCAGAAAAATTATGTGAAAGAAGTATTTCCACATTCTGCTATGCCTTAGGGCATCAGTTGTGCCCAAACTCATGCTTGCAAGGCTGAACGGTTACTCTGCTTTTGATGTCTCTATTTGAAAAAGCTTATAAATCCAAAGAAATCATGCCCCCATTGGCATAGTCTCTGTTATGCAAAGGAGACTTTCAGAGATTTAGGCTCCATCTGTCATGTTCATTTTTCAGATAGACTATTTTTTAGATCAGTTTTATGTTCACAGCATCAAGATCACCTTTTTTGGGGGTAGGGGCTGGTTTATACCTACTCAAATTTTGTTTAGCTCTTTGGTATGACCAGTTTCTTATGGAAAGAAGCCTCCTCTGACCACCATACCAACCTTCCAACTGTGTCTTTTTATGTACATTAATAGCACTCTGTCTTTCCTTCATAGTACTTATAGATTGTACTATGAAATAATACATTTGATACAATTATTTCATTCATCTCCATCTTCCTTACCAGCCTAGGGCAGGGACTCTGATTGTTCGCTATGGTATCCTAGTATCTAGCACAGTGCCTAGGGGATAGGAGAGGCTCAGTAAATTTCTCTTACAAGGATGTTGCTAAATTGTAAACTCTGCCAAGGCCTTTATGTTGAATGAATGAATGAATGCCTCTAACTCTTCATATAATAGACGCTTTTTGAAAAAAAATATGCTCATGGCAGACCTCAGATGTAATCATGCTATTAACTGGAAAGAAAAATGAATTTAGATGGGTTTATAGAGATGGAACAATATTTCTAATATTCAAGCAGTGCATAAATCCTTTATACTTAATGTTAAAGTTCAGTATGTAATACCTAAAAAAAGGTTTTACTTTATGAACCTGGATCAAGGCACCTACCAACTTTTCCTCTACTCATAAGCAAAGTCACTATCCTACTTAAGTAGGTCTTGGGATGTTTTCATCCCAAGAAACATCTCTTCAATCACTGCCTTGTATTCCACCTTCCAGAACCATCCAGAAATTCCAGTAAAGTCTTATCGACCAGATTGTCATCTTCACTGAGTTCCTTTTGAATGCAGCAAATTGCTGTGCCTTTTTCTGACTTCCATTTCACTTTTATCCAGCTTCATAGGAGCTTAGGCCTCTGCTTGTTGAAGAGGGCGTTCAGTTAGCAGTGCCAAGGTCTGGTTCTAGCTACTTACAACTCAGAGGGGTAGTGAATGCTTGGATGTAGGAAAAAGGACATTAGACCAGAATATTAAAATTGCATTTAGATAGTCTAGAAATTAGACAGTTTGCATAGCATTAGAATTCCCCATTTAATATTTATACATCCAAAAACTGACAAAAAGAATGTCTGAGCTCATGTCTGACATTCAGATTCCTCCACCAAAAGGCAATAAATAAAATAATAATAAAATGTAAAGACAAACCTTTCTTCTCTGGCCATAATCTATAGGGGGCACAAATAATAGATATTTTCCTGAATAATGGAGTCTGACTTTCAAGAAATGCTTAGCCAATTGTAGATTTAGGCAGAAAAGGTTTGTGCAAGCATTTGAGCTGGAAAAGGCAGATATTTTTCTTGCCCTCACTTTTCCTAAAGTTCACAACTTCTGCTACTTAAATGGCTATCTCATCTCCAAGTGTGTGAAGTAACAGATGTATCTGTTTTCCATCCTCAAAGAGTTAACTTGATAAAATAAGTACAGCTAAGGACAAACACAAACACAAAATGAGAAAACTTCATGCAGTATGTTTTGTAAAGGGTGTCAGTGGCATGGAGCCAGCTGATTCTGTTGCAGTCTTTGGCAACATGGCCTATTTAAATTCAAGTTAGGATCTGAGTGTTTGTGTAAACAGAAAAAGCTGAGAATGGGAGGCAGACACATTTCTTCAAATCCCATCTGATGCAGGTTTAGATCCAGATTTTATCATTTGACTAACTCCTTCCTTTTTTAGATGATTTGGATTTGCCTTTTTTTTTTCTTATTATAGAAGTCAAAATGCCAACCACTTTCAGAGTTCTTTTGCTGCTCTTTTTTGTTGCTATCTTTCTGTAATTAACAGGCCATTTGTAGAAGTAAAACTGTAATACAGACAGGAGTCATAGCATGTAGTGGCTTTAGCAATTTGTGCAATATCCATCTTTTTGTCCTTCCTGCCTACTTTCCCCTTAGAAAGCAACCAAGAATTGGCGTTCAGAGGGTGATGCTCTGATGGTGAGCAGATCTACAATTCACTTAACAGTTTATTTGAGCCAAATTTATAGTTTCTGAAGAGCTAGAAGGCTGCTGCCCACAGGGACTACTTATTAATTGGCCATTTTAAAGAAAATGAAACAAAGTCCTAAATTGCTAACGATTAAGGGGAGAGGAGTGTAAATTCAGTTATTGTCTGGTTTTCAGGCAGTGGGAAAACAAGGGATTGGTAACTGTTATTTGTAATAGTGATTGATGTCACAAAAAGAGTTTTGAGAATAGGGAGTTTAGGAAAACAATTGATCTCATTTTATTTTTAGTCTGTTAATATTTAGTGTAATATTTGATCCAGTTTGATTTGGGTTTGCTGTTCTATGACCTATTTTTATTTGCTGTATTTTTGTTGTTGTTTTCTTTCTTCTCTCCTGCCTTCTTTTATATTGTTTACATTTTTTTCTAAATTTCACTGTAATTTATCTATTAGGCATTTAACTATATCTTTTGGCATTATTTTTATGGAGTTGCTCTAGGAATTGCAATGTACATCCTTCAATACTCACCATCCACTTCATGGAAATTATTGCAACCTTACAAATGTATAAATCGATTTTACCCCTTTCATCCCATTATAATGTATATTATAAGCCCCATACAATGGTATGATTTTTACTTTAATATTCTCTGCATTGTTTCTAGTTGAGTATATGTGCAATCAAAGTGAGACTCCCATTCATCTTTAATCTGTTTCTGATTGTTTTTCCAATGTCTTTTTAACTGAGACTCTTACAGGTGATTTTGTAGGATTCTAGGTGTTTTCGATGGCAAATACAAAGATTGTGTTTGTGTTTATGTAGATTGTGTTTGTGTATGTGTACATTTTCATATGTTAGGGCCAATCTATTGAAAAGAAGCATTGCAGAATACTAAAGCAAAATTGAAACCACATGGAATTTGTAGTTGTTTTATTTTAAAAGCTAACCTTGCAAGGTCTTTCAAAAAATAATTTTAACTTCTAAGTTTTATTTTTCTATTTTAATTTTTCCTGGGCCTTGCCTGCCAGTACTCCACCACTCCCTCTCCTTCTTCTGTGTGATCCATAAAGTCAGAAATTCCTTGTTGGGATAATTTCTGGCACTACTTTGGAGATGGAGCCCCTGAAAACTGGCTGTGGACCAAATGGATTCCCACTCTTGGGGATGTCTAGGTCATCATCACCATCTGAACAGCTCTGAGAGAGACAAGAAGTGGAATGTCCTAATGGAGAAGGTGATTAGTTAATACCAGAGTTGCCAGGGGAACAATTGTGAAATCCTTTTATAGAGTTCCTGATGAAGCAAACTCTTGTTAGCCATTATCTTTACCTTTCCTTTCTAAAGAAAAACATTGTTTCATCTTGATTATCCATTTCTCAAGTACTCATGGATGTGAGGCCAGGTACCCTGTCACCTTGGCTCTGTTTGGGATGCAGTGTTGTGCTTTCCTGCACTCCCCACTTCCCCAAATCATCTTTAACATAGACAATTCCTTCTTCAGATTCAAAGTGTTTAAGCTGAACTAACCTCAAATGGCCCTCATTACTTTACAGACATTTGAATAACCATATTCATTTCTGCTATTTGAACCAAAGCTTTTTCCAAAAAAAATCATCTAGCAAACTAGTTTTTGCCGGGCCAAATATTAACAGGTGTATGTATGCATACATAAATATTTGCCTCTATGTTTTGTGGCGTTTTTGCTTTTTTTTTAAGACAGTCTTGCTCTGTTGCCAAGGTTGGAGTGCAGTGACACAATCTCAGCTCACTGCAACCTCCACCTCCCAGGTTCAAGGAATTCTCATGCCTCAGCCTCCTGAGTAGGCATGCACCACCACTCCCAGTTAATTTTTGCATTTTTAATAGAGATGGGGTTTCACCATGTTGGTCAGGCTGGTCTCGAACTCCTGGCCTCAGGTGATCCACCCACCTTGGCCTCTCAAAGTGCTGGGATTACAGACATGAGCCACCATGCCCAGCCCCTGTTTTGTGTATTTATGTAAAATACATGCTGCCAGGGCTTTAAATTCTTCTTGAATTTTAAAACTAGAACTAAACTAGACATTGAGAGGACCCAGAAATACAGCCTGACTAAAGTGGGTGGTATTTCATTTGGCTTGACTCTTTGGTGGGAAAAAAAAAATCAGGCTCAGGAGATCTCAATTTAAGAAACTGATGGCAAATAGAAAAATGTTCTTGACATTTTCCTCAAAATAGATGTCTAAAGATTTTGCACTTTAAATTGGTACTTTATGTATTAAAAGCGATATTGAAACTAAATTTCTACCCAATTAGTTGGAAAATATGAAAAAAGCAATTGCCATAGAATGTAATTTATTAAATGTTGGTGACCTTTTAAAAAACAAATTCCTCTTGTAGCCAGTGAGATCAGTTATTTATTTATTTATTTATTTTAATAGAGACAAGTTCTCACTATGTTGCCCAGGCTGATCTTGAAGTCCTGGCCTCAAGCTATCCTTCCATCTCAGCTTCCCAAAGTGTTCGGATTATAAGCATGAGCCACCATGCCTGGCCAGTTAATGGTTATTAAGTGATAAAAACATTTCTGTGAATTCCACAAGATGATTGACTTTGGCATAGTTCATTTAAGACTCTGGTAAAATAAATCTCTTTCACTCTAATTAGGAAGCATTTTTGGGAACCTGATAAATGCTCTAATGTTGTGGGGCTGAAAAATATGTGAAATGTGGCCCTGCAGTTAGATGAGCTGAGATCACTATAGTACTATACAGCCCTCTAAATCCTAGATCACTGCAATGCTATACAGATCAGCTACTTGCTGGCTTTGTGACTCTGGGCAATTTACTTCACCTCTCAACAGGCATCTTTAAAGTGAGGAAAATAATGTTATTTTGGGAATTAAATTAGATGATGCAAATTGTTTACTGTAATTTCTAGCATGTAGTTTGTGCTCCACGCATTTAACTATTATTACAGGTTGTATTAGTATCACATTAAATTACCTACTGAAGTGAAAGTGAAACCAGAATGCTGTCATCGATTTAAAAAAAAACTCTCAAGCAAGAGCAAACAACGATATGCAAATGCCTCTACATTTTCCAAATCTTTGATCACTTGTCTATTTTAAGGCTTGTGAGGAAAAGATTGCTAAATTTATACAAAAGGAAGGAGATAAATGAGAGGCAGAAGAAACCGTGTGCAGATCAGCATGTGCACTTGAATGAAGTATTAGCTCCATGCAGAAAAGTCAGTTGAGGACAATAGTACTGTCATGCTTTTTAAAAACTGAAAGTACTGAGAGTATTTGTTGTTTGCTTATTACAGATTAAACTTAATAAAAATTTTCCTGTCATTCCTGCTTTCCCAGTGCTCCAATACATAAAAAAATCATGTGGAACAGGAGAGACGGTAACAGGCGAGAGGGTACAGGAATGGGCGTGGAGAGCAAAGGGAGCTATTAGTAAACAATTGTGTAGGCTCTGGGCTTAGGACAATGGGGCCCTGACTACTTTTCCACTGGATCATAAGTTCCGTGAGAGTAGGAATTTTTCTTTTTTTTCTCACTTGGTCAATGCTGCTTCTCTGGGTCATAAAACAGTGCCTGACACGTAGCCTCTTAATAAATATTCGAGAATTAAAGGAAGGCTACAAACTGGGAGATACTTGACAGTTAGAGAAGGACGTGCCTTGGTGACTTGAGCTTTTGAGGCTCACCTCCCTTGAGTCTGTCCTCTACTCTTAGATTTGGGGAGTGCTTACTGCACTATTAGTATATAGTATTACTCCCATCTTGCTATACCATAATACTATGCAGCTATAATTCAGCTAAATTAATAGAGTACTCATCTGGTTCCTCTTCATTTGACTAACAAATTAATTGTCACCAAAATCTGATGTCACTTTCAAGTTTGAGGCAAGGTCAGATGACTCAGCCACTGAATCTTATGTCCCATCCAGATTAGGACCCTACCATACATTCCTATTATCAGTTAATTATAATGATAATATAATGTATAATATAGGGGTGTCCAATCTCTTGGCTTTCTTGGGCCACATTGGAAGAATAAGAATTATCTTGGGCCACACATAAAAAATACACTAACACTAACTATAGCTGATGAGAAAAAAAAATCACCAAAAAAGTCTCATAATGTTTTAAGAAAGTTTCCAAATTTGTGTTGGGCTGCATTCAAAGCCATCTTGGGCCACAGGTGGCCCACAGACCGTGGGTTGGACAAGCTTGGTATAATAGATAACATATAATTAATACATCAATATTATCACAAATGCCAGAGTAAAGATGGGGATACTCGTCTCTAACAAAAGGATGGATATGGTAAAAGAAAATATATTGATTCTTTCTCAGGATGATGCAAAATGGAGAATATCAGTACATTAATTACATTTGAATATTCCTTCCATTGTACTGAGCTAATTCAATTGTTTTGACCCAAAATTTTGTAGTTCTATAACAAAAACCCACTTCCTCTTCAGTAATTTGAAAATGACTAACATATCTCTAATATACCCTGAACATATGAGCAGAAATTCAGTGATGTTGTGTTATTTTAAAATACATACCAAGTATTGAGGATGATTATAATTTTAAATTAATACAGTTATATTCATAATTAAGCCGTGATATAAATAAAGTGTTGAACAGAATTTCTTGAAAATATTTTTACTAAATAAAACCAAATGTAAATGTCCAGGTGTTGGGTAGAGTTGAAGTTTGAAAAGTGAACGAAATAATTATTTCATTAAATAATATTAGAGCTTCTTAAAGGCTCAGATCAATGCTGATTTTGTAGAGAAGTTGTATTGTGTTTGAGATGCTTAACTCTGGTAAAGTAATGTTTGCCCACGTTCCCCAGATTCCTTTGAATTAGCAGCAAAAGGTACTCATACATATCCTAAAGGAGAAGCTTATTTTCTGCTCTTTTGACATCTAATGAATTGTTAAAAAAAAAAAAAAAAAAAAAAAAAAACTAAAATAAGCTCTTGACTCTCCCTTTAACATAAGTGAGTGAAGGTGAGAAAACATAACTGAATACATTTGTTGGACTCATCCAATCTTCCCAGGCTTTCATCATCCCTGCTCTGACCTGTCAGAAAGTGGTGAGAGAGAGAAAAAATTCTGTTCTATTGAAAGCCAATCTCAAAGGAAAGAAGTGACAACCAGTCAGTCTCATGCTGAGAGCGAGGTCTAGTCATGAGCCAGGCTCAGTTCCTTTGCACCAGAGCTCCAGCTCACCCTACTACTAGGGAAGTCTAGGTGTCTGGGTCACTCTGAGAGGAGGAGTTTATTAAAATGAGTCCTCTCTTTTATAAATTCATGCTAAATTGTTTCACATCTAGTGGTAATTTCTCCAAAAAGCCTTCTATGACACCTGAAGCTATTAGAAGTAACCTTTCTTATTCTTTCTGTCTTTGAATTTGATCTCTTCTATATTATTATTATTTTTAGGAACTAACATTCATGAAGAATTTACTATGTTTCTGGCACTGCATAGCATCTTTTCTATGAATTACCTCCTTTCATCCTCCTAATAAGCATATGAAGTTTATTAACATTTGTTTTACGAATCAAAAAACTGAAAGCTCAGAAAACCTTTTTATGTTTAGAAACACTGTCCACTACCTGAAACACTGAAAAACAGAGTAAAAATAAGTACAATTAAAATTATAGATTCTTTAGCTTCTACTGAGCTGGTTTTAATGAGTTATGATGTTCTGAGTGAGTGTAGGGGTCTGGGGAGGAGAGATAAGGGAGGGAAGAAAATGAGGACTGAGATAAAAAGCAGAAAAAAAATGGAGGCAGCAAGTTTCCTGGCTCTGCAGCAGGGTTCCTTGCCAGCCTTGGCTCCTAGGAGGGAAAACTTGTGACTTACCACAGACCAGATTCTTGCTGACTTCAAAGACAGATGTTCACAAGGAAAAGATGCCAGCATTCAGGAGTGATGAGAGTCTGGCCAAATAATTGTCAGGAACTCTTAAAATGCAGGCTACTCATCTTGGGATGATTTTAAACAGTAATAAGTATAGGCAGCAATAACCCTAATGAAGTATGGGAAAAGAGAATGTGAGAGTCCCAAACTGAGACTATTCTCTCTCTCTCTCTCTCTCTTGCTCGCTTTTTTAATTGTTAGTTTTGACATTGGTTTTTCTTAGCAAGTCTATACACCCTGAGACATGGGGGGAGGCCAGCATAGCTGCAATGGTTTTGATCCTTCTATCAAAAATCAGACAAAATCCAAACCTAATTTAATCAGAAAATGTTAAATGTTTTTGACTGTATAATTTGCTAGCTATCTGTTTAGTCCTGACTCTATAATCAAATGCCAGAAGGATCCAGAGAGCAACAGCAAAGGTCATTTCTAGTGTCTATCCTCACCACACACCTCCTCACACATGTGTTGAGGCACCTACAAAGGCTTTGGGGTAGACCCTGGCAAAATGGAACAGTAAAAGATATAGTTCTTACGTTCAAA
>NW_016107746.1:638475-642459 GCF_001604975.1 Cebus imitator
GAGTTTCGCTCTTGTTGCCCAGGCTAGAGTGCAATGGCACAATCTCGGCTTGCTCACCGCAACCTCTGCCTCCTGGGTTCAAGTGATTCTCCTGCCTCAGTCTCCCCAGTAGTTGAGACTACAGGCATGCGCCACCATGCCCGGCTAATTTTGTATTTTTAGTAGAGACAGGGTTTCACTGTGTTGGTCAGGCTGGTCTTGAACTCCCGACCGCAGGTGATCCGCCTGCCTCAGCTTCCCAAAGTGCCGGGATTACAGGCATGAGCCACTGTGCCTGGCCCTTTGAAGCTATTTATGGGGCTTGACAGATGCAGAAAAAGGCAAAGCTAATTTGCAAAGTCTGTAGTTGGCCAGATGAGCCAGAAGATAAAGTAGACTTCTTTCCACCTGAAATTTTATTTCATTTATTAATTTTTAAGTTTTGTTCACTGCTTCTATTTTTCCCACCCTTCTGGTCTGGATACAAATGAAATAGTTCAGTTTTAGGCATAATAAGAATTCAAGGTGGTTAGTGGAACCTGAGCAGGAATTAAACATAATACACTTTAGATGTAAAACTAAGTAAGTCAGGGCATGAAGTATAGATTTGAAGAGCATCTGGGAAGAGGTGATGGTTATCACTTCAGGCCATCTTTGAAGCTAGGGGATCTGAGGACTGAGGAGAGCACTTTAGGAAGCATCAGGACACTGAGTATAACCACAGGGAAGGTGGCAGGGAAGCAACAGCCAGGGATAAACGAAAGCCATAACTGCAGTGTCTGGTGAGCCAAAAGAGAGATGCGTTTCACAGGCAAAGAGGCCAGGCCTGATGCTTATAATTATTCTGACTTGTCATCCCCAGTAATCTGTAGAGTCTAGGAAGGCAAGGAATGTTCTTATCCTGCCTACTGCTATTCCCTGAGGCCTAACACAATCCATGGTACAAAGTAGGTACTCATAAGTATTCGTTTAGTTAAGGAAAATTGTTGGGATCTTAGACTTAAGCTCAAAGCCTCCATTCAAAGAAAGTGGCAAATATGTCCCCCTCTGGAGCAAGCTGCATTATGATTAGGAAAAAGATTCATGCCATATAAAGTCAAGTACAGTTACAAGGCAATAAGAAAGAATGGGAGAGTTCAATTCTGAATGAATCTGATGTATAAATTTAAGAAGAGAGAGATGATTTTCCCAGATTCCAAATGCCAAATCAGTTTCACTCCATTCTCAAAAGTGCTCAGAAAATTCTAAATTTGGAAAGGTCACAAAGGGATAAAGTGAGTCATAGGAGGCTTTGGTTTTGCCTTATATGAAAAATGAGATTTGGACTATGGAGGAAGAGGGTCCTTCCAGAGGAGACCTGTGGATGACAGAGTAGGAACAGGGCCTGGGGAGGCCAGCTGCAAGAAGGTCAGCACAAGCAAAGGGCAGATCCAGCACCATCCAAGAGAGAGCAGGGTCAGTCCACAGGGTGTTCAGTTTGGAGCCTCCAGGCTTGTATAGTAACCTAAGCTCTACCACATACTAGCTGTGTGCAAATTACTTAAATTCACCCAACCCATGTTTCTTAATGTATAAAATGAGGATAATATTAGATGTTAAGATCATGTGAGGATCAAATGAGACATTGTATTCATAAAGCACTTTTCTAGTGCAGTTAAACCCTTAATAAATATTAGCCACTTATTAACCATCGGGTTATGAGAAATGGTTTTTTTTTTTTTTTTTTTTTTTTGGAAGGGATTGGCCATTACTTCATTTTTCATTGTTGTGATTGATACATTTTAGCTGTATTCACATCAGGAAAAGTTGATAGTAAATTTCATTTTGGGTGAGGTCTAGATTAGTCTCCATGGAAAGGAAGGCAAATTGAAGAGGTGTGATCCTAGGACGGGGAAGAACCAAAGTCAAGAGAGGGGCATTTCCCAATTCAGTCAGACGGCTGCTTTGTTAATAGTGCCACAGGCAGTGGGGTGGGCAGGGTGGGAGACACCTCGTGTCTTGGAAGGGAACACTGTGGGGAGTGGAAGAGGCTGGATGGGGGAAATGGTGGGTGAAAGGATGGGCAAAGTAATTTAGACCCAGTCCCAGATACCACGTGTTTCAGTCTGTGCTCGGGTATGTGTAAAGGTTTCAGATGGGCTTTCTATGAAAAACAGCATGAGGCAAACCGTCCTATTCACTAAAAAGACAGGAATTATCATGATACTGTGCAAAGAGCCCAGGCTTTAGGGTCAGGCAAATCTTGATACCTTTACTTGACACATGAGCTTGATCGAATTACCTCTTTATGTGAATCAGGAAAGTTATTCTTTCCCCATAGGTGTGGGTATGATAATTAAATGAGTTAATATATATAAAAAGGTCTAACACATAGTGAGTGCTTGATTAACTGGTATGTGTGGATTCAAGAAGGCAGTATATTGTTAAATGTGAGAAGCAATTTCTTTGGTTTAGATCCCAGCTCTATAATTAGTGGTTGCGTGACTACTGCAAGACCAAGTGCTTGGGCCCTGGTTGTTCCACCTATGTAGTGCATTCAATACGAAGACCTACCTCCCAAGATTTTTATGAGCACTGAATGAAATCACATTTATAAAACCCACTGAATGGTACCTGGCTCATATTAAGTGATCTAAATGGGGAGGTATTACCATTAAGAAGCAATTAAAACCTGTATGTGTATGAAGTCAAAGCTCATAACATAAAAGACAATGGATTATTTGATGAGAGATCTCACCGAGCTTAAATGTTTTTGGAAAAGAGAAAAGTAAGACATAAAAGGCAGAATATGTGGGACAGAACTGTGAGATACATGTCCCCACAGCAGAAATAAAAAAAGGCAGAGATTCACTGAGGGGGGAATTCATGGACATTTATGGTCACATTATTCTGATTGGCTGAGGGAATCAGCAGGCTTCTAGCCAGGTTTCTTGCTGTTCACAGAAATAAAAACTTAGTGTCTTTGAAAATGAACTGTTTTTTTTTTCTTTTTCTTGAGAGAAAATTGTTTTTATGTAGTCAAGTCAGACTTGTTTCTGCTAAGTAAAAATTCAGCCTAAGTAGTATAATATTAAGCTAAATGGAAACTGAATACCAATATGTTTATAGTGAGATTACTGAATTTGTTGATTTCCCTACATTTCCCCTCTACTACCACTGAAGAAGTGCTCTAATAATAAGACAACTGGCCAAAGTGGTACAAATGGATTAGTTCATCCTTATCTGTTTGAGGTAAACCACTGGACTGATGGGTAGTTTCCCTGAGTAGGCCAAACTCTTGCTACTTCATGTGTCCTTTCCAGAAGGTGGCATCAATATCACATGGGAGCTGGTGAGAAATTTATAACCTCGCACTTCTTAGACCTACCAAATCAGAATCTTAATAATACTGACAGGTAATTTATATCCATATTGAGGTTTGAAATGCATTGAGTTAGAGTGTGGCATTATGACCACACTGTCTTAATTAGATTATTTCAATCCAATTTGTATGGCTATGTGAGCTATGATTCTTAGATAGGGGAATGGATATAAAAAGCAAAAATTCTTACTTAACACTCGGTGCAAGGAAGAGTTCCCTTAGCTCACTGTGTTATGATCTTAGTCAATATGACCTGGAATTTAAGCAAATAATATGACAAGAGTATGTTGTTAATCATCAGGAAACCATGTGTTCAACAGAACGACAAAACAAGAAGGCTTTGTACTTCCTTGGGGAGTTTACATCTTGATCATAGGCCACTAAGGGAATTGTTTGAAGTGGAAATGGATTCAGCATGGGCTTTGGAAGTTCTCCTCTGTTACCTTGTAACTGTGTGACTTTGCAAGTCATTCCAAGTTTCTTTTCTATAAAATAGGATGGTAACAGGATCTACTTTATGGGGAGTTGTAAGGTTCAAGTAAGTTAACAGGTATGCAAACCAAAAAAGACAGACATACACAGATACACAAATGTTCTGGGCATTATATAAGCATTACATATTACTGCTTTTTTTTTTTTTTTTT
>NW_016107746.1:642504-652608 GCF_001604975.1 Cebus imitator
TTTTTCTGAGACAGAGTCTTGCTCTGTTGCCAGGGCTGGAGTGGAGTGATGCAATCTCAGCTCACTGCAACCTCTACCTCCCGGATTCCAGTGGTTCTCCTGCCTCAGCCTCCCGAGTAGCTGGGATTATAAGTGCCTGCCACCATGCCCAGCACATCTTTGTATTTTTAGTAGAGATGGGGTTTCACCATATTAGTGAGGCTGGTCTCAAACTCCAGACCTCATGATCCGCCCACCCTGGCTTCCCAAAGTGCTGAGATTACAGGTATGAGCCACCGTGTCTGGCCCCTTATTTTTGTTTATTTTTAAATGCCTGTTTCTTTAAACCATTCCTCTCAACATATTTGTGTGATTTAAATAAAAAGAAGTTTGAAGAAATTTCAGAAAGAACTTTGATAAACCCATTGAATGACTAGGAAATTCTAAGGGGATTTCAAAGCCAGGTGGAGGAATGCCTGCTTAGTGTCTTACCTCAGTGCAAAGGCTGATAAAGGTCTCAATTTCTCCCTCAGTTTACTGTGATCATAGAGTCAGGCTGCCTAGTTATCCTTGTTGCCTGGATGAAAAACTCTTTAGATGCAAGTTTCTGTAGGGTTTGTGGGGAGGTTTCAGACAGTAAAATGCCTCTTCCTTTCTTGGGTGAGGGGAGGGTTACTATCATTCATTTTCACAGAGCTATTCCAGTTCTGTTTACAGGTAGTGTTCTTTGTATAGTGGATGTTGAGCAAACACTTGCCAAACTATAGGAAATTATAACATCAGGAGGATTTCTGACCACTGCAGAGTGTTCTGACATGTAATAAATTGCCTTGGGAAATAGGAGGAGCCAGTGCTGAAAGGAGTCAAGCTAAGGCTGGCATAGTCTCCTAGGACTGTTATAGTAAAATGTCTAATTTAAAGTGGAAGGTGTTAATCTCGTGGTCCCAGAGGTCTCTCCCACCCCATCTTTCTGCCTCTACAGGTCAGAATCTATCAAGAGTGAGTAAGAATGGGTTATACCTCACATCCATGAAGGGCCTCAAATGATAGTAGCACACTAGTGTCATAAGTCAAATGGCAAATGACACTAGCATCAAACGCGATTCTGCATTTAAATTCTAAGTATTAAATGCATCCATTTGCTATATGAAAACACAAGATATCCCACAGTGTTTGCAGACCGGTTCGATATGGTTTTTGTTTTGCTTATTACTAAAGGAACTTCAAAAGTCTGATGTGGTTCATGCTTTCTGAGCCAGGCCTCTCTTGACTTCTTGTGTTTAGTTATTCATGAAACCACTGGGCCTGTCTAAATGGCCAAGTCATATAGGAAGAGACAGAGTGAGAGGGAGAACAAGAGCAAGAGCTAGAGCAAGAGTGAGAAAAAGAGAGAGACATCTTCTCACCTTCAGACCCGATCAGAGCCAATAATGGGAGACCATGGGAGGGGAGAGCCTGACCCAGTGATTTCTTTATAGTTATCTTCTGGAAAGTTTAAAAAACGTGGAATTCTTCACAAAGAAGCCAAGATGTGAGGCTGCAGGCAATGCTTACGCTCTCTAACCTAGTGAGGAGGAAAGCAGTATAGGTAAATAAAAGGGCATTGAGTTGGTAATACATAGGCAAGTCCTATGTCAATTGCCACCTACAAAAGGTGTTGATGATGGTCTTTAGGGGGCCACTGGTAAATTGCTACAACTAAATAATAAAATAAATAAAATAACAGAATCCAAGTTTATCTCCCAGAATCTGTCTGGGCAAATTATTACTCTTGAAAAGATTTATGTTTACCAGGTGAGAAAATTGAGGCTGAGAGAGGTTAAATATTATGCACAGCTTTTCACAGCTAGTGAAGTAACTGAACTAGGATTTAAATCTAGGGACTCTATCCTTCATAGGACAAGTTGCTAATTTGGGCGTGTTCTCAGGGAGAGGCAAATGTCTACATGATCATATGCACAGATTATACAAATCAAAACTCTTTCTCCTCATTCTCCTTTCTCAGATAAACTAGCTATTAATACCACTATTGTATTAGTCGACTAAGGTTGCCTTCTGCAGAAAACCATCTACCTCTCCTTTCTACCCAAGTGCTCTGGACTCGAAATTGCTCTTTGGCTCCCCTGCCCTTTCTCCTCCAACATCCCATTCCACATTCTTTCTGTATCTCTGCAGGACTCCCTGTAGTCCTCCCTGCCCATCCACCATCTCCCTCAAGCTGTCCCTCAGCCTTTTCTAACAGGGAAAGGCTGGTGCCCTGGTGAAGAGTTCTCCACCCTCATCCCACTCCCCTGGCCTGAGATGGGCTTGGGAGAGAATGACTGCCCCTCCCTTATGCTGTTCTGATTTCTCTTGTTCCTTCCAGTCACCTCCCTTCCAGTCCCATGGGGAGGGCCTGAGGCCCACATTAGCTAGTCTTTTCTCTGGAGGTTGTTTGGGGGCGGGGAGGAAGTCTAAAGTAGACAGAAGGCACTGCCATGCCTCTAGCCAACCTTTCCAGAAGTAGAATGCCCTTGCCACTAGTAGTTTGGGAAACAATTTTTATTGGCATGCAGGCAAATACTTTATTTCAATAGTGGCATGTTTATTTTTATGGATAGCTTCTATTTTTGGCAAGGAATGCTGATTTTCCATCTATGGTTATAATGCAATGTTTTATTTTAAAAACAAAATGACTTAGGGAACAAAATAAGTTTATTTAAAAATACGTATTAGTTAAATATATATTTAGTATATACAAGTAGACTACAGAAATGGCAAAAGGTAGACTGAGGTTGAAGAAACATCACCTTAAGCGAAGCCCACACAGGACTAAGTCTTATCTGCTCCGAATCAACACCTCTAGAAAAGTGGTCCCTATCTTTCCTTGTGTCAGTTCTGAACACCTGGGGGTAGGCATGCTTCTCATGTTTAGTTTCACAGAATATCTGTGTTTTCAGGGCACCACCACATGCCAAAATGTCAGGGGAGGGGTACTCAACTGGATTAAGAAGCCAGGGCCCACAGAACAGCTGTTTTCACCCTACTAACCCAGTTGTTCTCTGCTTCTTAGTTGCCACAGTCTAAACATTCTTTAATGCATTGTCTTTTTCAGCCATTGCTCAAGAGGCAGGTTAGTATACCAGTTTTTATAGTGGGAAAAATTGGGAGGCTTAATAATTTGCTCCATATCTTGGTGGTCAAGCTTTCCAGCCCTGGTTAGGCTTCAGGACACTTTTCCCAGAGCTGTGCTGCCCCAGCCTTCAGGAATGTAAGCATGGAAGTAGTACAGGAAGGAAATAGTGCAGGAAGTAAGTAGTGCAGGAAGGAAGTAGTGCAGGAAGGAATAAGTACAGGAAGTCGTACAGGAAGGAAGTAGTGCAAGAAAAGTGCTTGTAAGCCATTTAACTTGCTTTTTTTCCCATCTGAACTGTGACTCCAAATTATCAATTTGTCTTGTAAAAACACTCCATTTAGGAAAAGCAATGTAAAAGTAAAAATTAGTATTTATTGTGTGTACTCAGTGCTTTGCATACATCATTTCTTTAATCCTGTAGGAAATATGTTCTCTGGGAGGTGAAAATGTCTATATGATTAGATTAACAGATTACCTATCCAAATCTAAGAATCCCTCCTCTCTCTTCCTTTCCCAAGAACCCATACGTATTTCTATTAATTGGTAGAAACAATTATAAATAGATTTTGTCACTTGGCCACTGTGGGCTCTGACGCCCTCTAGTGACAGAAAAATTCTTTGGTAGAAGAAGTAATGTCCTTAGATAGCAGTCTATAGAATTGTTTAGGCAATTGTCCTTACTTGAACTTGAAACTAGAATAGCTAATTTGTAACAATTCACTTTTGTAACAAAAAATTTATTACACTGATCAAAGTTCTGATAATTTATCAGTTAAGATTTTTTCAGTTGTGAGAATCTGGCTTAAGTAAACACTGAGAATTTGTAGAGTTGGGTAACTATGGGTGGTCCAGGGTTCAATTAAATGCATCCAGAACTTGGATGGCTCTACCAACCTTTATCTTTCAGCATGATTTCCTCTCAGTGTGGCTTCCTCTCAGCATGAGTTGACTGCTTTCAGCTCTGGCAGGGCCACAAGCTCCCTTCACAACCAACCACATCAGTTTCACATCTCACATATTTCTACTTCAAATGCAATGGAAAAGAAAGTGTTTGTGTCCAAGTTTTTCCAGTAAAGTTCCCAAGATCTACTCCAACTGAATGTGATGTGCTGATTGGCTTAAGCCAAGTCATATTTCCCATCCACTACCTTCTTCCACCTACTTCTATACCCAAGCCTTAGGATTGCTAACAATGCCACTGTGATGGTTAATTTTATGTATTAAATTAGCTAGCCCATGGTACTCAGCCATTTAGTCAAACACTGTCTTAGATGTTTCTGTAAAGCTATATTTTGGATGGGATTAACATTTAAATCATTACACTTTGAGTAAAACATTTGCCTTCTATAATGTCAATGGGCCTTATCCAATTAGTTGAAGGCCAAAAAAAAAAAAAAGACTGACTTCCCCCGTGAGAGTGAGAATTATGCCAGCAGACTGCCTTTGGACTTGAACTGTAACTCTTTCATGGGTCTCCAGCCTGTTGGCCAATGCTAAAGTTTTGGACTTGCCAGCCTCTACAATCTCATGAGCCGATGCCTATCTCTATCTATCTATCTATCTATCTATCTTCTTCCTATTCATTTTCTTGGTTCTGTTTCTCTAAAGAACTCTGAAAAAACCACTCACATCAAATAGTTAAGAAGAAGGGAGAGGGACAGTTTTTCTAAAGGCAACTTGGAAATACTATTAGCAGGAGGAAGAAGGAGAAAGGCAGGATAAACAATCATGGATATCCACTATAGTTGGGAGTTATTAAAATCAACTTATTCCTATTTAGTAAAAGCAATTTGGTTGACAACAATTTTTTAAACATTAGGTCCAAAGAGGAAAGGAAAAAAAGTCTTAATGGTAAAAAGATGTAGACGATTTTGTTTGTTTGTTTTGTTTTTTAACCCTCCCAGTTTTTACATAGTCAGATATTTGTTTAAATGTTTTTCAGAATATTCAGAAACCAAGGTATCTTTTGAGTCAAAGAAACAAGCTTTAACTTATATGGTATGGTTTGAATGAGGATGGTTGTGTGAAATATCTCTAACATCTGGTGGAGTGCCTCAAATTCGTTATTACAATTTTATTTCTTTGCCCTTGAAGGCCTAAGATCTCTCAGAAATATGCTGGTAAAATTAAAATAAACTTCAGAGATGCCCAAATTGTTTTCTCCAGAATACCAGCATTCATTAGGAGTTCATTCAATAGATTCTTCAAAGAGTTCCATAGACAAAGAAGTCTGGGGAACAGTATATATCATTACACTCCTCCTTTTGATGATAGCATATTAAAGGCCCTGAGAAATTTTGAGTTAGGAAACTTTTCAAATTAAATTAACTCAGAATTTTCTAAGATTATTTGACCATGGAACATATCTCTCCCCACAAAGCACCGATTTCTGTCTCACTGAACTTGAGGATAATTAGATATACATGGGTGGGGGTGGGGGAAATGGGCATGGCATAGAAAGAGCAGGGCCTTGGGAGCAAGAATATCTAAGTTTAATTCCTGACTCTGCTATTTATTAACTAACCAACTTTGCCAGTGTTGCTTAAGCTTTTTTTGCTACATTTTTTTTTTTTTTTTTTGGTAAAGTAAATTTAATAATCACCTCACAGGGCTATAATGATAAGTATTAAGTACGGAAGATCAGTATGTGCGAGTTGCTGGCTTATAATTCACCCTCAAGAGGTAATTGATTTTGTCAATTGTCCTTTCTCCTTTTATTCTCTCTTCCTTTCTTCCATTCCTTCTTCCCTTACCTCTCCTTTCCTTCCCTCCCACCTTTTTTCCTTCCTTTTTTTATAATTTTTTTTTAATTTAAATGATCTTTTTATTTTGGAATAGTTTTTTCAGAAAAGTTGCAAAGATAATGCAGAGAATGCCCATATACCATCTTCCCTATCCCACTTCTTTTTTTGTCTATTAGATGCTCAGAATATGTGCACAAGGCTGGCATACCCAGGGTCCTCCTCATGGCACTAACAGTCTACTGAAAGGTGGGACAGAGACAAGCCAATCAATATCTACAAGACCGGAGGTAAGTGCAGTGACAGATGATGCAAAACGCAGGGTGGTGGAAAGCACTCAGGGTAACCTAACCTAGATTTGAGGACCTGAACAGGCTCCAGAACAAAATATCAACTAAGAGGAAGCCTGAAGGATGAACAGCAGGCCAAGTAGCAAAGGGTTATGAATGTGTTATTAATGGATTGAATCTAATTGGGAAGGCAAAGAGGCAGCAGAGTGAGATGCAGAGCTTGCTGGAGGAGGCCCAAAGGAATATTGAAGCCTTCCTTGTGTCCAGTCTGGAACTGCTTCCAAATTCAGGTTCAGTAATGATGTCATTATCTAAACATATCTTCTATAAAATTCATGCAAAACTACCTAAGAGCTATCTACTTTTCCAAAACAATAGTGACTTTGAACAGTGTTCACCAGAGAACTTATTACAGATTTTTTTTTTTAAGGAAATTGGCCAGGAAATAATGAGTAATGAAGGACAGGAAGTAATCGTGACTGTTTAATATAGCTGGGGCTGTGCGATTTGCCTTAAGTTGTTAGCTTGTTTCCCTCTTGAGAAATAAAGACTAAGGGGCCCTCCCTTTTCAAAACCCTGTGGTGCAATATCTGTCCTTTTTCATATGGTTAATTGTCCATCCATACACTATTCAGGAACAACCACGAGCCTCTCACGTTGCAGCCACAACATGGACAGCCCAGTCAAATGCCCTGTAAGTCTTCCTCTGTTTGATTCCAGCAATTAGCCAAGCCTCCTGCACCCAGGCAGGACCTGTGTGCTCTGAGCTTCATTCTCCTTCAAGACCTCCCCAACCTTCCCAGGTTGAACTATAGCGGAAGCCTTTATTCTCAGCAAACTGGCCCAACAGCAGAAAACCAAACACCGCATGTTCTCACTCATAAGTGGAAGTTGAACAATGAGAACACATGGACACAGGGAGGGGAACATCACACACCGGGGCCTGTCATGGGGTGGGGGGGCTAGGGGAGGGATAGCAGGGGGGGGGGGAGATTGGGGAAGGATAACATTAGCAGAAATACCTAATGTAGATGATGGGAATAAATGCAGCAAACCACCCTGGCACGTGTATACCTAAGTAACAAACCTGCACGATCTGCACATGTACCCCAGAACTTAAAGTATAATAAAAATAGAAATAAAAAAGAAAAGGCAGCAGGCAGGATCTCAGGGTCGTCACCTAAATTGAGCGTGCCAGTCACCGCGGAAACGCCCCGGGACGGGGAATGCCCATTTATGCAACAAACCCTGACTCCCCTGGCTTCTCCCCCTTCCTATCCCACGCAGGCCAAGTTGCTGAATCAAGGGAGCCCTCCCCAAACCGGGCGTTCCCCAGCGAGGCTTCCTTCCCATCCTCCCGACCACGACCACTGGGGCTTTTCGTGAGCTCGGCTCTGATCTCGCGGAAGAGTGGCACACAGGTGTTCAAAGACGCTTCTGGGGAGTCAGGGAAGCGGTTTGCCAGTGACTTGGCCGGGGCGCCGGGGGCGGGCACTGGCACTGAATACACCCCGAGGCCAGCCCTGGCCTGCGCGTTGGTGACCGGCTGGGCGCGGAGTTGGAGAGGCGCTTTCACTTCGGAGGACTGCTCCACAACCATGCTGGGCCTCTGGACTCTCCTAACTCTGGTGAGCCGTCTCCAGCCCGGGTGGAGGCTTACCGGGTGCTAGTCCCGGCGACAGGCAAAGAGTGGGGCAGGTGCGGGGCACGTGCGGGGCTGCGGCGCATGCCGGTGTCTGGGAGCGGCGGGCTGGGTGGGAGGGTCGGACAGACCGGCTTCCGGGGGCTGCTGGGACCTTCCTCTGCCGGTGCTTTGAAAGCTGCAGGACTCACTTTTCTTGGGCGTGGACGCAAAATGCTGACCCCGCGGGGCAGACAGGGCAGCTCCGGTGCTCCTCGGAGACCACTGTGCTCCACGTACAGGTGGGCGTGGGGGACGGACAGGAACTGAAGCGGGAGTTTGGGAAGCTTTAGGGTGGCTGGACGGGGACCCTGGCCGGAGAGAGGAGCGCAACTCCCAGACAAGCCCTGGCAAGCCAAGCCAAAGGTCTGCTCCGACCCGGGTGGGTGGGTGAGTGCGCGCCGCCCGGCGGGGGCGGGGAGAGAACCTGCAGCCTTCAGAGCACATAATGCTCATTTTCTGGCAGTTCTCAGACTTAGGAAATAAGTCAGCCTCAAGGCAGTGGTTAAACCTGAGGGCTCGGAAGAACCGCACCGTTTCTTTCTGGTAAAAGTTATATGGGGGCTGAATGAGCTTCTGGAGGCTTGTTTATCTTTTTTATTGTCACCTAGAAAAAGAAACCGTCTTGTTTCCCTTCTGGGAATTCCTCTCCTTAAGACGTAGGTCATTGCCTGAGTGGTTTTATTTTGTTTTGTTTTTCGGTCCTTCTCTTTCCCATTTTCCCTTGCTTGACCTGCATTCCCATGGTAGTTTCTGCTTGGTCTCCCGCTGGGGTTGGTGGTACCGGTTCCCACCGCACAGAACCCGGGGACTGTTACTGGCCAAGTAACTTGAGCAGCCTGTTTTGGAAAGTCCCTTGCTGAGAGATGGCAGCTTGTAGATGGCTTATCGACGGGACATGGATCCCAGAGGTTCATTGGAGTTCCGAAGCCTCTGAGAGTCCATGAATTTTTATTTATTGGGCCCCAACAAGTGTCAGGTATAGCGAGAGAAGTGTTTACAAATGTGGTCTCAGTGGATTCTTACGAGAACCATGTAGTGGAGAAGGTGACCACATCCCCATTTTACAGATGGCGAAAGGAGGTTCAGAGAGCGTCAGTAACTCAGCCAAGATCACACAGCTAGTAAACGGCAGATCTGGGATTGACCGCAGATCTAATTCCAAAACTCAGGCTGTTTGCTGATTGCATCTACTATCCAGATTACACCAAGAGACGAAAGAAAAAGGCTGAGATGTCTGCATCTATTTTATGATTAGAAAAAAAAATCCTTCTGTTCCTTTCAGAAATAATGTACTGTTTGGGCTTTTTTAGAAACTTCCTTGGAGAAAATTTATGAATCAAGATTGAAATACCATTTATTTAACCTCAGACCACACCCTTCTCTCCCTTGTTGTTAACCACTTCACGACTGCAGTGTTGGCTGTTTTGAAAATCTCTTAGTTCTTGGACAGCAGTTTTAGAAAAGTGTAAGAAAATCTTCGAAACCTGGAGCTATGCTTGTTGAACTTTTGTACCGATAGCACCTTTACCAGAGGCTGCATGTTTAAAGCCCAAAGAAAACTTTGCTTTTCTGAAAGAATACACACAGACACGAACACACACACACACACACACACACACACACACACACACAGGCATATATAAACCTACATTTATGTATGTATAACGTATTATAATACCTATAAGTTAGGTGTATAGGATATATGGCCTAGGAAGTTAAGGCTTATTAAATAAAATTTATAAATGCAGATGAGTCAAATACAAAAATCAGACACAACTCTATCACCTAAGTAATCATTTTGTTTACATTTTGCAGCCTGTCTTCCACTTCTTTCCTCTAATGTGACTCTTTTAAATTTAGTTACACAGAAATTGGTTTTGCACCCACGACATGCCTAACATTAGGCCTTTATTCTTAAAGAAGTTTCGTGACTCTTGTGTCACCTCATGTGTCTCCAAAAAATGCTTATGCCTTCACACTTAGTGCTTTCTTATTAGTAGCGATAAGTAAAATAAATAAAATGGAGGCAAAGTGCTAATTATTTGGAACAAAGAAGCAAATTTTGCTTAATTATATTAATGGGCTGGACTTACATGGTGGGGAGCTGTGTTCTTCTTTTCCTCTCTTACCCTAGTCCCCTGAAAAACCGCCATCCTTAACCCCTTTTTCTCCTCTTTCTCTTTCCTTCTCTAACCTTCCTGGTGTGTGTTTTCTCTTTCCTGTTTCTGAGTGTTTTTTTCTCTGACACTTAGAATAAATAAGTTTGAAATCCCAAAACTGGCAAATTTCTAAAGG
>NW_016107746.1:652618-661413 GCF_001604975.1 Cebus imitator
AAAAGAGTCAAACCTACTTTACAAATTTGTTGGAGAAATAGCTGTGGGCAGCTTTTTTAAAAAAAAAAATTGTGCATCACCCTTACAGGTTCTGTCTTGTATTATTTAGGACATTGGCCAGGCAATCACTGGACAGCCAGTTTGCTCTCCTTTACATTTTTTAGAATGGTTGTCTTATGGTCAAAGGAAAGAAGGCCTTTGGAAAATAAAGCAGTGTATTTACAAGTAATCATACAGGATAGTTTTGTGGGGAAAATAAAGAACAGTTATTTAATTTGTAATTTTATCATTTTTCTTAAACGAACCCAAGACAAACTATTTAA
Source organism: Cebus imitator (assembly GCF_001604975.1). NCBI lineage: Eukaryota > Metazoa > Chordata > Mammalia > Primates > Cebidae > Cebus > Cebus imitator. Next base: position 652,942 of record NW_016107746.1, read on the forward strand.
TCATTTTTGTAGTTTAATTTGTCATGTAATAGTTTTCCTTAAGCCAACCTAATAAACATGAATTGGACTGTTTATTTTTGTTTTTAAATTGGTTGTACTTACATCACAAAAGACTTGAAAAGTCTTATACATAATAAAATGATAAAATGTAAATTAAGACATTTGCAACCACAATGGAAAAACACAAATTTATAAATGAAGGCAAGGTTTGCAAGCAAAATGTAATTGATAAACGGAGACCATCAGCAACCCCACCACCAGCTACAGTAAGACAAATGAAAAATCCTGTAACGTTAATGCCTGAAATAGTTACCACCCTTAGCAGCAAATTAGAGTTTAATTTGGAAAAAAAAATATTTATTGCACTGAGTTCAGAGAGGGAAAAAGATGAAATAATTAGAGGCAAAAAAGAACTGGAATTTGGACGTTGTCTCTGAGGAAGCTCTTTGAGATACTGGGCAAGTAATTTCCTTCTGAATACTCTGATATTGACATAGAAGCGTCAGTGTTTTAAACGAACCTCTTTGAAGGCTACTAGAATGCTTTAGGGATACCAGATTACTACAGTAAAACTGCCAGTTTGAGAGAATAACTGTTTCCTAAGAGATGGTCTGAAACCTAAGTAAGGAAATCCCCCCCTTGAAAGCCCCTAGCAAGTTAATTGCTATTGTTGAATTATCTTAGGTCCCAAAAGTCCCTGATGAGCACATCTTTTGTAATAGGTACTAAAGACTACTCACTTATCATGAAAAATAAAATAACACAATTTAAAACTTGAAATTGATAAAAAGCCCAAATTTAGGACAGTGAACCCATTCCCTTCTTCTTTTTCAATAGGTAAATATAGAAAAAATGACCATATAATGTGAAACAAAAAGCAAACATTTAAAAACTACATTTACACATTATCTCACCGCACTAATGTAAAAAATTTTAATTTTACTTAAGAGCTTCCTAGCCTTGTCTACACATATACACAATTGCATATTTAACTTGAGCTACGTATAATCTGCTTTTTGTTCCTTTGCATGTTACAAAAACCTTTTTCTATTTCTGCATAATTTTTATCTCATATTTTTATTGGGTACATTATAGAGAGGGCATTTATTAAATGAGCTGGGATTGCTATATAATATATAATTTTTTATATAATTTATAATTTATATAATTTATATATTATATTTTATATAATTATATATAATTTTTATCATTTAATTTGTTTATTATTTTTATAATTTACTATTAAAAACATTTCTTAAATGTACTGGGATATATATGATTTTTTCTTATTACTAAAAAATTACTTACGGAACTTATATATGAAAATTGTGGTACTTATGATGAAAAATAATGTAATTAGATAATTTAAAACTTGAAATTGATGTAAAGCTACATAATTTTGTATATTGTACCTTAAAGTACAATACTGCAAGAACCTTAGTGTAGTTTTCTATTCTTTTTGCTGTGTGTGTGTGTGTGTGTGTGTGTGTGTATATATATTCACAAAAGTAGAAAAATAACATTTAACTAATAAATCTTCTTCATTTTCTGGAAAATCCTTGCTTTAAAAAAAAAGTCTTTAGCTTTTTATATAGACTTCTAACACTGATTAAATATCTTCAATTCAGTCTCAAGCAGGAACGAATCATTCAGTCCACTTGCCTACCTTTATTGTTTTTCAAGTGACAGTGTGAGTAGTAAAGCCCAAATGAGAGAGCCCAAATCTGACTTTTGTAAGATTGGTAACTTCATCTTCCCCAGAAGGAAATGAGGTGATTCTTCCCTTTGATCACAGCTGCCTTCCTCCCCATCACCTACATCTGGTGCTTTCTTGATTTGAAGTAAACTTGTACAACCCCGTCATCCCCATCTATAGGCATTTAGAAATGGCAATCATTGTCATATAGGACAACTGACCTCTGTCCCACTAAGTGGAAGCAATAGTGAATTTAGCATAAGATTATACCTTTAGGCTGGGCTGGCGACTCGCGCCTGTCACCCAGCACTTTGGGAGACCCACGGTAGGTGGATCATGGATCACTTGAGGTTAGGAGTTTGAGACCAGCCTGGCCAACATGGTAAAAGCCCATCTCTACTAAAAATACACAAATTAGCTGGATGTGGTGGCACACCTGTCATCCCAACTACTTGGGAGGCTGCAGCAGGAGAATCTCTAGAACCTGGGAGGTGGAGGTTGCAGTGAGCCAAGATCATGCCAGTGCACTCCAGCCAGGGTGTCTGAGTGAGACTGTCTTAAAAAAAATGAAAGAAAGAAAGAAGAAAGAAAGAAAGAGAAAGAAAGAAAGAAGAAAGAAAGAAAGAAAGAAAGAAAGAAAGAAAGAAAGAAAGAAAGAAAGAAAGAAAGAGAGAGAGATAGAAAGAAAAGAAAGAAAGAAAGAAAGATTATACCTTTAGAGCAAAGCCAGCCTTGTAAATTAGCAAATATGACTACAAATTCAATCGGCAGATATACTCAGCCCAGCAAAGTGGGTAAGCTTACTGTAGGTTGTGTTAAGCCGTGGACTTGGATAAACTGGCAAAATTAGAGTAAATTTGGCAATTTGACATTGAATTTATTAATGACAGCCTGTCCTTCAATAAAGTCATGCAGAATTGTGTTTTGATTCACCTCTGTGTTTTGTGAGGCTACAGAAATATAAGATGTGAGAAGTGTGAATACTTTTGATTTGTGAGGGCAGAGATCTTGAAAAAGTGAGCAAGAGGAAGTCAGAGTATGTGGGTTAAGGCTGTTGTTTTTTTGCTGATTATTTAGCTTTGGGTTTAGCCATTCTCACAAAGATATCATTCGTCCTAAGTAACTGGTTGTTGTTTTTTTTCACATGAATGTCTGTAAGGATTTAGGCTTGATTTTAAAAATTGGGCCTATACTCACAGAAAGTCAGATACTGCATGATCTCACTTATAGGTGGAATCTAAAAGGTTCAAATCCATAAAAGTAGACAGTAGAATAGTGGTTATCAGAGGCTGGTAGGGGACAAAGTTGGGGGAGTCAGGGAGATGCTGGTCAAAAGATACAAAATTTCGGTTAGGAGGAATAAGTTCAAAAGATCTAGTGTACAACTTGATGTCTATAGCTAAAAACAATGTATTATATACTTGAAAATTGCCAAGAGTAGATTTTAAGTGTTCTCGCAACATAAAAAAGAAAATAATAAGTATGTGAGGGAATGATCAATGTTAATTCACTTGATGTAGCTAATTATGTCCCAAAATATGTACATAATTGAAGACATCATGTTATATGCCCTAAATACATATAATTTTTTATTTGTCAAATAAAATAATACCAAAACCCCGAGGCCTATACTGCTCACAGGCACTCTTGTTAGCCTGCATGGTATTGACAGATAAAGCACATATGTATGTATCACACATGCATTTATTATTTATTTTTAGTATTAGTCCCCACCATTTAACTGTTGGGGGATTTTGGTTTCGCTTGAAAAATGGAAGATCTGGGCTCCCATACCACATGGCCTCTATTCCCCTGTGGGTCAGCAATGGCTGCTTCTTGGGACCAGGCAGAGCTGGTACCAAGCCCCTCCCTCTCTCTGTAGTCCCTTTTACCAGGTTGCTTTACTCTTGTGTGACCCAGGTAGCCTATCTGGGCTTGTAAGGGATCTAGGGCTCTAATTTAGGACTCTATAGCCCTTACATTTTCCATTTCCTCCACCACAGGTCGTTTCTCTTCTCTTCAGGCGTATTTTTGGAAGGGTGATTATTTCTTCATGAAAAGTCAAATTCTGATTTGCAAATGCTGAACACAGATGCTGTTAGTCTATAAAACTCTTCTCACATGTAAATGTAGTAACCTGCTAACCTCAGATTTTGCTTCCTCTAACCTAGTTGCCGTGCAACTGTGATGAGCATCAAAATCACCAAGGGTACTTCTCCATTCTCAGAGATCCTGATTCCTCAGGTCTGTGCGGAGGCCTTAGCACTTTTCAATAAATGATGCATTCCGATGTATGTCGGGGTCTTTAGAACTATTTTTCTAACTCTAGCACTAAACTCAAAATGTAATTTCAAACGGAATTTCCTAGGCTCCTTCATTTTGTTTTATTCATCGCTTGGCCAGTCATGGATCTAACCAGTAACTTGCAACTGTTGCTTCAACTACCTCTGTCCTGTACTTTCCAGAGATCGGCCTTAAGAAAGAGGACACCCCTGGGATAAAATTAGATTGCCATGTGTATTATTATGTACACATTTTGAAAAACATATAAATGAATGGGATCTTTGCTTATCTCTTACATATGGAAAAATTTATTTTACTTTTATTTCAGGTTTTCAATAATGTAGTAGGACAAGATGGCATCACTATATCTCTGTTTTTTATGCAGATATATTAGAGATGCATTATATTATTGGAAGTTTTAAATTATTAAATGATAAACTATAGTCTTTTAGAATTTCTTTTTCCTCAAGTGTTGATACATAAGCAGACAAGCAGAATTAGTCAGTGGAACTTTATTTCTTGCTCCATTTTTGTCCTCAGCAGTAGAGGGTAGTGAGATTTCAACCCAGCCTAGCGGGACCAACAAGTCTAAGAACAAGTAGCTCCAGTTCATGTTGGCACCTGCTAATTCCAGTTATGAAGACCATGGGAAATCTCTTTCCTATTTAGCTCAATGATCATCTAAGATGGGAAATTCTTGGGCTTAGCTGTGAGGAGTCCCAAGTTTATTTGTACCACTAATGTCTCACAAATCAAGAATCCAAGGGAATCAAGAGGCTGTAGTTCATTCCTTATATTAAATTCTTAGCACTGGGTGGGTACAGTTTTGGGGGCTACAAGTCTTATATCAAGGTGCTAGCTGGACTGGTTCCTTCTGAGGACCACGAGGGCAGGATCTGTTCCAGGCTTGTAGATGGCCTTCTTTTCCATGTGTCTTCACATTATCTTCCTCTGTTTGTGTGTGTGTCCAAATTTCCTCTTCTTAAAAGGTCACCAGCCACATTGGATTACTGCTCACCCTACTGGCACCATTTTAATTTAATCACTTCTGTAAAGACCCTGTCTCCTAATACAATCACATTCCGAGGTGCTGGAAGTTAGGGTATCACTATATGAATTTGGGAATGGGGTGAGGGAGGACACAATTTAGCCCATGACAGTTCTGAATCTCCTTTGCTAGATGTATGACTGTGGGCCAGTCACTTTACCCGTTGGGGCATTGTTGTCTATCAGATAAGTGGTTTGGGCTAGGTCATTTATAAAGTCCTTTCTGCTTTAAATTGTAAATATAATGAGATACCAACTTTTAGTTTAATTGTTTAAAATTTTAGGTGTTAACTGGCTGCTTTGCTGATGTCAACACCCCCTTTAAAAAAAATTCTCACTTTCTGTTTCTACTGTTCTCTCTGGTACCCCTCTGCCTTCTGGTACCTCTTTGCTGAATTCTGAGAGGACTGGGGTGGGGAACACTCTTTCCTGTAACCCATAACCCATCTATTTTCATCAATCTATTTGAAATTCAAAGCCAGGGGTTGAAATGTCCACTTTCAATTTGAGATGTCTAACTTTCAGATAAATCTATTAACATGCATTTCTAAGTGACTTTTAAACTAAGCATTTTATTTTATTAAGCTTATATATGGATAACTATTATACGTGTATAATAAAGTGTACTTTAAAAAATAATCAGTTCAATTAGAAAATAATATGATATTTTGTGGCAAACTTCCTAGAACTTATACATATACATCTCTTTCTCCCCAGAGTAGTCTCTGTGGGTGCCTAAACAATGCTGCATTATTAGATTTTTTTCAGTTTATAAGCCACACAAGAAAGCTCATGTCGTCTCTCGAGGCAAAAAAATAGACAATGTTCTGAGAAATATCTGTTTATTCCTAGTTCAGTAACACCACGAGATCCTAAATTATGAGTTACTTTTTGTTTATCTTACTGTCTCATTGGCAGCCAGCAACTCCTGTTGCATTTTTTGACATGGGAACCTATAAGGATGTGGTTAATAAAGTACATTTCCATGGTAAGTATTCTTTAACAAAAAATAAACCAAAATTTAATCAGAGATAGAACTTACTGCAAACTGTAGTTTCTACTTTCTGGTGATTTGTATAATTGAGCTTTCAATTTCATAAATTAAAAAGTTCTCTTTTGTGTGACATATTTTTATATCCAATAATTTTACTTAAAAATAAAAACAGAATTTTCTTTACCATCAAATAAAGTTGCTATAATAAGTAGTGATATATTTAGTCCTAGTGAATCAAAGGGAAATAAAGTGTCTTTGATTATGCTGCTCTAAGGAAATATATCTGATTAAACATAAATAAATCATTATTTATGATGTTTGATTTAGTAAAATTATAAGACTACCAAAGAAAACTAGAAGAGCAAAATAACCAAAATTTATATAAAGAATTAAATGTTAATAATTCAAAGGTTTAGAATTTTTTCCACCTTTCAAATACTAAGTTGCTGTTATAGATTTACTACCATTATTATCCAGATTTTCCATTTTACTAAAAAACAATAACACAAGTTATTATGATAAATCAGTACAGATCTTTACGCTCAACACAATCCTGCTACCTTTTAATTTTTTTTATTATACAACAAACCCATATGCATTATAAAGAAATATGAGTTGGAAAAATGAAGAAAAATAGTCTTAGCAACTAGAAATAAGCTGACAAAGGGCAAATATCCAGAATCTACAAAAAAACTAAAACAAATTTACAAGAAAAAAATATCAAAAAGTGGGCGAAGGATATAAACAGGCACTTTTCGAAAGAAGACATTTATGTGGCCAACAAACATATGAAAAAATGCTCATTATCACTGGTCATCAGAGAAATGCAAATCAAAACCACATTGAGATACCATCTCACACTAGTTAGAATGGCGATCATTAAAAAATCTGGAGACAACAGATGCCGGAGAGGATGTGGAGAAATAGGAGCACTTTTACACTGTTGGTGGGAGTGTAAATTAGTTCAACCATTGTGGAAGACAGTGTGGCAATTCCTCAAGGATCTAGAAATAGAAATTCCATTTGACCAGCAATCCCATTACTGGATCTATACCCAAAGGATTATATATCAGTCATTCTGTTATAAAGACACATGCATACGTATGTTCATAGCAGCACTGTTTACAATAGCAAAGACCTGGAACCAACCCAAAGGCACATCAATGATAGAATGGATAAAGAAAATGTGGCACATATACACCATGGAATACTGTGCAGCCATCAAACAGGATGAGTTCATGTCTTTTGCAGGGACATGGATGAATCTGGAAACCATCATTTTCAGCAAACTAACACAGGAACAGAAAACCAAACACCACCTGTTCTCACTCATAAGTGGGTGTTGAACAATGAGATCACATGGACACAGGGAGGGGAACATCACACATTGGGGTCTGTTGGGGTGTGGGGGGCTAGGGGAGGGATAGCAGGGGTGGGGAGATTGGGGAGGGATAACATTAGGATAAATACCTAATGTAGGTAATGGGGGGATGGAGGCAGCAAACCACCATGGCATGTGCATACCTATGTAACAATCCTGCAAGATCTGCACATGTACTCCAGAACTTAAAGTATAATAATAATATAATAAACACCATTAAAATTTCTGTGTGTTAAAAGATAGTATGCTGATGAAACTCTCTTTTTCTTGAAATTTCCCTCTTTTCTTCCCCGGCTTTTCACTTTCTTAATCCTTAACCTTCTAGTGTTGAATTTAATGGACCACCATTATACCCCCTCATCAAGAGGGCATTTTTTTCTGCAGTAGCTGAGCACAATGGTCATATTGAAGAAATTCACTTGTAGAGCTTTGCTTAGAAGTAAAACCCGCTTGGCTCATGCCTGTAATCCCAGCACTTTAGGAAGCTGAGGTGGGCAGATCACCTGAGGTCAGGAGTTCGAGACCAGCCTAGCCAACGTGGTGAAATTCTGTTTCTACTAAAAATACAAAATATTAGCTGGTCATAGTGGTGCACGCCTGTAATCCCAGCTACTGAGGAAGCTGAGGCAGGAGAATCACTTGAACCTTGGAGGCAGATGTTGCAGTAGGCTGAGATCGAGATTGTGCCACGGCACTCCATCCTGGGTGATAGAGTGAGACGCCGTCTCAAAAATAACAGCAACAACAACAAAGTAAAACCCTCTTTGCTGTGATGACTATAAAGCTTGCTGTTGCCTCTCTGTATCATAACACACCGTTTGCAGTCTGATGCTATGCTCAGAGTTGAAAATTCTCACTGACTGTTCCAGGCGTCTGTCTACTCATTCTTGCCATGCTGAAGACTGTCATTTCTCACCACTGAATGCTTTTTTTTTTTTTTTTTTTTTTTTTTTTTTTAAATTTTTTTTTTTTTTTTTTTTTTTTTTTATTCATCGCTTGGCCAGTCATGGATCTAACCAGTAACTTGCAACTGTTTCTTCAACTACCTCTGTCCTGTACTTTCCAGAGATC
>NW_016107746.1:661494-673295 GCF_001604975.1 Cebus imitator
TTCTATTGGTATTTTCTGTATTTCTTCCAAGTTCTTTTTTTTTCTTGTTTTGGTTCCTTTTCAAATCCTAGCTTATCAGGGCCATTTGCCACACTGACACTGGAATAAGCCTGAATGGGGGTCTGTATTTCTTCTAGTAGTTTAATTCAGTCGCTGAGCTGCTGCTCTGTTTATAACCGCCATGCTAGATCCAAGGGCTGACCATTCCTGAGAAAGTTAGGAAAATCCTTTCAGACTGGCGTGGTCCTGGGGCAGGGGCTCAGTCATCATCTTCTGTGTCTGCTCATTCTTGCATCATTTCTTCTACTCTGTAACCTAGTTGACTATGAAAAGTGATTCTTCTTCACTGATGCTGCAGGAAATGGGTAAATATCCAATTTTCTCTCAGTTGCTTGTCATCTGATGCAAAGAACAAATCTCATGTGTCCCTGTTTCTGGGAGGTTCAAAGGGAGCAAATGCACAGACTCTAGCATAGGATGAGTTCCAGTTTCTAATTATTTGTCTGTTCATTCCATTTCCTCACCCCTGTGAGAGGTTGCACTCATGGTCATGGCTGTTCTGAGAAGTTCAGTGCCCAGACTGGAGAGAGGGAAATGCAAACTCAGCTTCTTCCCAAGCTTCGGGCCTAGGCTGGCAAGTTTTGCCTTCCCTGCCAGCAAGAGCCCTGGCTTTGAGTGTCTAGCTACAGTTTTCTCAGATTGGAGGACTTGGGGATAACTTCTGGTTCTTAGTGAATTCCTGTCAAACACCTCCCCTTTCCCTCGTATCCATTTGTCTTGAAGGTCCTTGGCAGGCTTCTTACCAACAATTATCTAAAAACAAATGGAGTTGTTTGCATGCCTACATGGAGTAAAAGTATTTAGGAAACTCTTACAGCCCAGATTTGGGCCAGAAGTCCTTGCTCTGAGTCTTTACTTAGCCACTCTTAACTGTGAATTACTGGACAAATCATTTCTTGCACTCTGTGTAATCTGTCACCTGGGTACTTGAAGATTTAAACCAGCAATTGTGGACCTCCTCATAATACTGTCTCCTAAATATTGGGTAAAATTAGCATATCAAGGAAGGCAGGGCGCTATACCCATATGGGACTCTCTTTGTCTGTCTGTCTGTCTCTCTGTCTCTCTCTCTCTCTCGGATATTCATCTTTGGTGTCAGACCTGGTGTTCAAACCACAGTTGTTTTTGAAATTTCTCTTTCCTACTACACTATGCTGCCCCTCCCTGAAACTTTAATAATAAAAATAGCACACTTATTGGGCACGTATTTGTTATGTCCCAGGTTCTGTGCTAACAGCTTTAAGTGCATTATTCTATTTACCTTTTCACAACGAACCTATGAGGAAGAGGTTATTTCCACTTGTAGATAAAGAAACTGAGACTTGGAGAATGTAAGTGATTTTATTCACAAAGGCAAGGCAGTAAGTGGGAGGCCCTGTTCACCTCTGAGCAGAGGCCTGGCTTCTGTCATCCATGGTGCTGTTTCTAGTGTGGTTTGAAGAACCTGTGGTCTGAACTGTTGTATAGGTGACCTGCTGCTTTCTTGGAGAGAAATCTGAAAGATGGTGGAGCCCACATCGGCTTTGCCTGTGCACAGCAGATACCACCAATTTTGAGCGCGTTACACTTTTTACCATGTTGCTTATTTCAAAATGAATAAAATTCTCTTCATGCTTTTATTTTACAGGTTCTTAAATTATTTGGATTATTGTCCAAAAGTGTTAATGCTCAAGTGACTGATATCAACCCCAAGGGGCTGGAATTGAGGAAAGCTGTTACTGCAATTGAGACTCAGAACTTGGAAGACCAGTATGACGGGGGCCAATTGTGCCAGAAGCCCTGTGGTCCAGGTATGTTACACAAGACATCCAGAGATTACAGTGAAAGTCACAGTTAGGAGTGGCACATAGTAATAATTACCATAATAATTTTACAGCTTTTGGTTCTCCTATATTATATAGCATAACTGGGAGAAAAAACAACCATGAAATTATTTTCCAAAGATGAGTTTTATTTATATTTGTCACACTTATTTGATGTGGTTATGGATAAATATAATTTACAAGTGACATGTACCTATGAAATGAGAAGATTGGTCTATTTTGCTTCATTTTTTTCTAAGCAAAAATGACTCATTTGTGAATATGAACGCTTATGATGTCAAAACTGATTAGGGTCTCTCATAATAATAGCGGAACTCTGAAAGCAAGGGACTTCTACTCTTCAGGGACATGTCTCAGCACTTCCCTTCAATCAGTAGGTCTCTAAGAAAGCTTTCCTGGCACTGAAGCCTGCAAAATATATTTGCATTCTGCAGCTGAATAACTAGATGAAAAAGAAAAGAAACAAGCAGACACACACAGCCTTTTTTTTTTTTTTTAAATCAACACTTTGAAAGCAAACTAAGTTCAGATCAGAAATCCTTCAAACACCGGTAAATTAGAAGCTAAGCAAAATGCAATTGTGCAAACATTTTTTCAACTTTGAGTAGAGTTGAAAAAAGGAAAACTATTACATGGGTTCATGTGATAGATTAATAGAACCAAAAGGAACTGTAGTACGTTTCACGGTTGGCCTCCCAGGCTTCCAGCACCCAAGCTGCAACACAGGATGGGTCCTATTTGTGAAAAGATTCTACCAGTCTCCCTATGCTTCCTGTCCAGATTTTAATAGCCCTTGTGGAACAATCTTCCTTATAACCCAACCCATTTACACTTAAACCCATTACATTTAAATCTTTCCAACATGAATAAAAAATGGCTTCCTGGCTTTATTAAAACTTGCTAAACACAATCAATTTGTCCTATAAATTGAAATCTTTGTTTATAATTTTAACACCTAAAATGCAAATTAAAATGAAGAAAATATGCTTTGCACATCAAACTGTCAAGGATTTTTGTTTGCTGCCTTTTTGGTTTTGCTTTGTTTTATTTTCATTTAAGAAGTATAAATGTAAATTGTTATAAACTTTTAAGAAAGAAATTTGGATATATGAGTCAAAAATTTAAAAATGTTTACTCACTAAGATAGCAATTAACTTATAAGAACATGCCTTGAGAAAATAATAAAAAATAAAGGAAAATATTGTAAACATAATATTTCATTATCAATATGATGTGGAATTGCTTAGGTAAATTTAGGGATATTCAAAGACTGAAATAGTATGTATCAAACAAAGTCATGTTTTCTGATATATTTCAAATCTTAAGTCATTTCCAACTGATCTGGCTGGATTAATGATTCTCCCTGATCCCTCTATAAAATACCCTGGGTGGCATCCAACCATTTTAAATACTCCTCCCACTTCAATTCCCTCGTGTTGAATTTTAGGCTTATCAATTCGAATTGCTTCCAAATCTGTTTATACTCATTGGTGTTGTGATATTCAAATGTAATTTCATTGACTATTGCATATATCAGTGAAATACAAATACAGAGAAAAGACAGATTTTATTTCTGTGAAAACTAGGTTGAGTGCTTTGGATAATTCAGTAAAGATGAGCTGCTAAAATGTTGTTGATGAATGATGTGAGGGCAAAATATATGTTAAATAGTAGAAAAAAGTCACGAAAATGTCTAAAGCCATTCATACAGATTATTGGCGTGTTTATGTTTTCATTTCATTAGGAAGGGGCTGGGCTTGGTGGCTGAAACCTGTAATCTCAGCACTTTAGGAGGCCAAGGTGGGTGGATCATGAGATCAATAAATCGAGACCATCCTGGCCAACATGGTGAAAACTTGTCTCTGTTAAAAAAAATAATAATAATAATACAAAAATTAACTGGGCATGGATGGTGCACACCTGTAGTCCCAGCTATTCAGGAGGCTGAGGCAAGGGAATAGCTTGAACCTGGGAGGTGGAGGTTGCAGTGAGCCGAGATCATGCCACTGCACTCCAGCCTGGGCGACTGAGTAAGACTCCATCTCAAAAAAATAAAAGAAAGAAAGGAGGGAAGAGAGGGAGGGAGGAAGGGAGGAAGGAAAAAGGGAAGGAAGAAGGGAAGGAGGGAAGGAAAGAGGAAGGGAGGGAGGGAAGGGGGAAAAGAAAGAAATGAAGAAAGAAAGAAAAACAGACAAACAGGAAATTATAGGTGATACATTATGGATGTTACTTAAGTAGGAAAAAACCTGGGATTCTAATAACTTTTACATCCCAAGAGTGTCAAATGATTATATAGTTATATTTTATAAATTAAAATATTTACAGCATTTGTAAGTGATTTCCTATGTAGATTGACATTTTTTATTAAAAGGTCAAAGAAGTCGTCCTCACATCATCATATTTAATAAGAAGGATTCTATGGTATACTACATACATGTTTCACATATGCACATTATACATATATATACACACACACACCTGTTATGTATATGCTTATGTATATACATATATGTATTTATATGCATAGGAATGCAACAAAATAACAGTCAATATCTCAGGATTTTTTATATATAGTTGTTGTTTTTTTGTTTATTGTCCTTGAGATGGAGTCTCACTCTGTAGTCTAGGCTGAAGTACAGTGATATGATCTCGGCCCACTGCAACCTGTGGCTCCTGGATTCAAGTGATTCTCCAGCCTTAGCCTCCCAAGTAGCTGGGACTACAGGTACACACTACCACGCTGGGCTAATTTTTTGTATTTTTCATAGAGACAGGGTTTTGCCATGTTGGTCAGTCTGGTCTCAAACTCCTGACCTCAGGTGATCTGCCTGCCTTGGCCTCCCAATGTACTGGGATTACAGGTATGAGCCACTGTGCCTGGCCTGTTATGTAAGTGCTTATTACACTTTCCTGCCTTTTTCAAATTATCTGCAATAAGCATATGTACCATTATACTAAAAAAGTATTTAAAAATATTATTTTCAATAAAACAACCATTCATTTTCTTATTTTAATAAATTGTTTTCATACTTTGAAGGAAAGAAGGAACCTGTGGTTTATTGTATCTCCATCATACCAAAGATGTTGTGCAAGGCACATTCTGCAAGATAATTCATTAAAGAGACCAGTTCATTCAGAGACCAGTAGAATACAATACCACTAGCAAAAAATAAAATTATACTTGGACTTGGGCTCTATTTTTTCTAAAATATTGCTACAATCTTATATAGCCCTAAGCACTATTTTTGAATTTTGTTCTGGGAATCTTCAGTTTGTTTATTTTTTTCTTCTTTTTTTTTTCTTTTTTTTTAATTGCATTTTAGGTTTTGGGGTACATGTGAAGAACATGCAAGATAGTTGCATAGGTACACACATGGCAGTGTGATTTGCTGCCTTCCTCCCCTTCACTGTATCTAGCATTTCTCCCCATGCTATCTCTCCCCAACTCCCCACCCCCACTGTCCCTCCCCTATTTCCCCCCAGCAGACCCCAGTGTGTTTTCTATTGACAAATATTTTCTTTACTTACTAAAATAGCATATACATTTACATGTCATCATTTACTCTGGTAGAAAATATTTTGTTTTATCAAAAACAATATATGAAGTTATTGAGGAAGTCATGTACCTAGGAAACACAGCAGAAATACTTTTTGCTGTATATATGAGCAAAGCAGATTAGACTGCTTATTTTTTTATTTATTTATTTTTTTTCTGAGACAGAGCCTTGCTCTGTTGCCAGGCACCAGGCTAGAGTACGGTGGCGCAATCTCAGCTCACCGCAACCTCCGCCTCCTGGGTTCAAGCAATTCTCCTGCCTCAGCCTCCCTAGTAGCTGGGACTGCAGGCACGCGCCACCACACCCAGCTAATTTTTGTATTTTTTAGTAGAGATGGGGTTTCACCATGTTGGCGAGGATGGTCTTGATCTCTTGACCTCATGATCTGCCCATCTTGGCCTTCCAAAGTGCTGGGATTACAGGCGTGAGCCACCGCACCCGGCCTAGACTGCTTATTTTTAAAAAATTAGTTATACCATTAACAATTAGAGTCACTAGTAATGTTTTTCTCAGACACTTCCCCTGATATTTTCTGTCACTTTCTTCTTCATTCTCTATTCCCTTACCGTCATCTCGCTTTCCCCATAGCATTTTTAGCACTTGATATCAATATATTTATTTCAGTATTGTAAATGCCTCCAGCCTGAGAAGGTAAAATCGTTGGTGATCAAGGCTTTATCTCATTTCCTGCACAATATAAAACTTATAAAAAGTTCCTAACACTCAATAGGCATTTAATAAACACCTATCAGATAAATGAATTTTTCAAGAGAATACATTGGATAATATTAACAGCAATACAGTGAATCACTTCATTTTTAAATTAATGCAAATGTGTATATTATTTAAAATTGTTTAAGATAACAAACCTGACAGATAATAAATTTTTGTTTAAGTTTGTTAATGCTTATCAAAACTCATCAATATGTACCCTGTCTTTTGATGAAAAAGTAATAGAAAGGGGAGAACAAAGGTGCTCACTAGGCAGGCTGAGTGCAGCTCTGATAGCAATGTAAGAGAAATATTACTATCTCCATCATATGCAGGAGAAAACAACACTTTGTTAAAGATTTTACAGCTGCTAAAGATTTGACCAAGACTTTTAAAACTTCAGATGTTCTCTTCCTTATTACACTATTTCTTATCAGGATCTGTGGACTTTGGAAAGTAAAATAAGAAGTCAGACCAATGAGTTAGTTGGATATTCTCAGTGACCAGTAGCAACTATCCCCACTCTGAATATATACCTACCAACCTCTCCCCTTTCTCCAAAGAAGTTAGTTGTTGGCATAGGTTGTCCAGTGGATTTTGTCATTCTAACCTTCCTTTTTTTCTTTTTTTGATATGCTCCTGTTGTTAATCATCCTATTTCTATAGGTATATTCCTTCAATCACTCATTTAGCTTTTGTCTTGGGAGACTTTCTGACTCTTGACATGACTTTTGCAATAATTTTTCTCCCCCATTGTATTTATAAATCATTAGCCTATTGCCACTTCCCTTGTGTTTTAGAAGAGTTTATTGTCTGTCCCCCCTGCATACTTCCCACCCTGTTGCTTGCCCATGTCCTGTTCAAACACTTGCCCCTTTTTGCCTTGGACAGGCGAAAAGAAAGCTAGGCATTGCACGGGAGATGGGGATGAACCAGACTGCGTGCCCTGCCAAGAAGGGAAGGAATACACCGACAAAAGTCATTTTTCTTCCAAATGCAGAAGATGTAGATTGTGTGATGAAGAACATGGTAAGAGTCTTAAAAAGCAATTGAAAGAGACCGATCTTGGAATTCCATGTAGAGCCATTTATAAGGCAATTTGAAATTGGGGCCTACTGTGGTGCTACACTGATATACAGGAAAGGGAAGGACAGGTGGCTAGGGTACCACAGGACCAGGTACCGAGCTAATTACTGATCTAGACCTTTACAAGTAGGTCTAGGCAATTCTTCTAGATGTGGAAGAATGACTAAATATGAACCCTAGGAACAGGGTTCATCAGCTCAAATCAAAACCTCATATTTTGTTTCTGGCCTTGATTTATACTTGTATAATGGTGCTTGTTCATGGCCAGAAAAAGCTCAGAAGGCTGGACACAGAAACAAGGACACAGAAATCCAGCAGGTGGGTAGAAATGCTCCCCATTTCTTTGGGGATTTAGTTTGTCCTGATAATTCCCATTGGGGACCTGAATCTTCATGGATATCTCAATCTATTCTAAGGGCCCAGATTAAAGTATAACAGAAGTATTTCTAGTTTGGTTTGACATGAAGAAGCCTCTGGACATAAAGCTTTTCCTGTTCCTATTCAGGCTGTAAAGCAATGTTTCTCATCCCTGGCAATGCATTACAATTGCTTAGGGAGCTATTAAAAATGTTTAATGTTTAGTTCCTGCTCAGGGCAATGAAATCAAAGTCTCTGAGTGAGGGTCTTGGTATTGGTCTGATTCAGTCTAGGGTACAGTCTAACATTCTGCATTTTTTTTCTTTGAGGCAGAGTCTCAGTCTTTCGGCCAGGCTGGAGTGAAGTGGTACAATCTCAGCTCACTGCAACCTCTGCCCTCCGGGTTCAAGCGATTCTCCTGCCTCAGCCTCCTGAGTAGCTAGGATTACAGGCGCCTGCCAACATACCTGGCTGATTTTTTGTCTTTTCAGTAGACACAGGGCTTCACCACATTGGCCAGGCTGGTCTCAAACCCATGACCTCAGGTGATCCACCCACCTTGGCCTCCCAGAGTGTTGGGATTATAGGCGTGAGCCACCGCCCCCAGCCCATTCTGCATTTTTAACAAGCTCCCAGTTGATGCTGATGCTGCCAGTCCCCAAGTCACCCTTGTGTATTAGGGCTGTAGACAAGAGGAATGGTGAGGTTTGTCTTGGTGGCTGCTAAATGATTGCTGGATATTTCAATCTGGGGTTGCCTGTTCTGTGTTTAAACCCCAATTGTATTACGGATGTTACGCTGTGACTGTTGATATAAGCGGTAGATCTCAAAAATCCATGCAGCTCCTGACCACCATTTTCATAGTCCATTTATAATTAGCTCCTATAACTAATAGTTTGCAAATTGATTCTCTAGGCTTAGAAGTGGAAATCAACTGCACCCGGACCCAGAATACCAAGTGCAGATGTAAACCAAACTTTTTTTGTGATTCTGCTGTATGTGAACACTGTGACCCTTGCAGCATGTAAGTTTTAGTCTTTCTCTGATTAAAACACTAGATATAACTTGAGAATTATTGTTTTCCTAGGGAAGTAACACTGATTGACAGTTAAAAATTAGGGTTCTAGTCTTGCTTTGCCTCCAAGCAATTAGATGACCGTTTGCTCATTTAAACATTAGTGAACACTTCCTGTGTAGGTGACACTGTGCTGGCCAGTTAAGTTAAAGATATGAGCCAGACACATGCCTGGCATCAAGGTATCAGTCCAGGAGCACAGAGAGTCGAGAAAAGCAATGGTTATTGTGTATCAACAGCATGAGAATAGCATCAGAGGAGACTTATGTTCCAGGAATTATAAATTACATGGGAAAAGTTTTCAATTCTGCCTAAGGAGATGGAGGTGAAGACATGAATGTGTCTCATGGCCTTAGTCTTGAAGAAAGAAAAGAAAGCATTAACAGGTGCACATGATGGAATGCACATTTGAGGCAGGGGAATAGCAGCTACAAAGAGACAAAGGAAGTTCAGGAAAACAGGGTACTTAGCTGGAGTGTAGGAAAGACTAAGAAGGGGTCAGGGCTGAATCATGAAGGGCTTTGTCTTTTAGGCTAAAGAGGTCGGTTTTGACCCAGAGTTAGAGAACCTGACTTGTGATTCATCTTGGGAAGCTTTTAGGAGTTTATCGAATAGGCTTAAGAATTAAGGACATGGTGCTTTCTGTTTTATTTGCTAGAAAAATTGTATGTGCAGTTGTCCCAGACTCTCCCCTGGCCCCATGTGTCTTTAAGTGCCCCTATGATGGCAGGGTAGGTAGGCATTGGGGAAGGAACTGACTTAGTAAAATAATAACAATATTTCATAATCTTGATTTAATTTTCTTTTCATCATAACCTTTTGAAATAGATACTATTATTTCCATGTTATTGATGAGAAAATGGGCTAATGGCAGTTTGACTTCCCAAGCTCTCCTAGTGAAATAATGGGCAGAGGCTGTGAACTCAGGCAACCTGACTGTCGATGTTTGTCTGTCTGAAGGAAGTCCCACATGAACCTCTTGTGTCTCCTGATCACCACCTGATGCTAAAAGTGGCAGCCTCTAAAGGCCAGCTGAGCAACCTCCTTAAGCTGCATCATGGGTGTAGCTGTCATCAGGCCATTTTCTTGGTCTATGGGAATTTTTGAAATTACTTTTGGCAGTTTATTTTAAGAGCTAGTTTAAGCTATAGGATTTATATTCAGTTTATTACCAGGTTTAAGTTTATTTTTGTGTCTACTTCATCTCTTGTGTATCAATATTTTTTCTATCTTCCTTTAACTCTGGAAATTTTGAAATAGAGTCATTCCTTATGATATTTTTCATCTAGCCATCCAAATTGTATTAACTTGTGCCAACTTTAGATACTAATCTAGAAATATTTGAGGGAATACATTTGCCAGAGATGCAAAGTTGAATAAAATGGCCTCTTATTTATAATGCGCCATTGAAAATGATAAAAGAATCATTCCACTAGGCTTTTGAATTTCCCCTGTACTTTTTTTTCCAGATGTGAACATGGAATCATCAAGGAATGCACACTAACCAGCAATGCCAAGTGCAAAGAGGAAGGTAATTTTTTTTTACAGTTATCTTCTCCTTTCCCCCATCCCCATGGAAAAATGTGAAGAAAAAAACAATCCCTTTTGATTATTTGAGAGTCCTCTGTTTAATCTTAAAGATTACTTATTTTCATATAAAATTTCCAATGTTCCAACCTACAGGATTCAGATCTGACTTGCTGTGGTTGTGTCTCCTTCTTTTCCTAATTCCACTAATTGTTTGCGGTAAGTTCTTGCTGTGTTCAAACTGTAGATTGAAATAACTTAGGAAGTAGTTCACAAAAATATGCCTCACTCCTACCTATAAAAAGCTACCAGTTTGGTAGATTTATGTATTGTTAATTTCTTGCCCCTGAATGCAGCCTTGAGAGTTGATTGATAAGAACAAATAAAATGATCCCTCAGCTAGTTTCTGAGCAAGAGTTTTGGGACATTGAGTGGTATTCCAATCCTCCCTATGAACAAGGGTTCTCTGCAGTAGCAGAGTTGGCCAAAAATCAGAAGTAGTTATTTACCATTTATTGATATCTCCTTATGCAAAAAGAAGACACAAGAAGCAAATGCATTCCCAGGAAACATATTGCAGGGAACACTAAACAAAAACAAAAACAAAAACAAACAAACAAAAAAACTTGTCCTTCTCTTCCTCCTCTTCCTTGCCCAACTTGCTTGTTTTTAATTATTTCACCTTCTTAACTTAAAATACTGTGGGGACACATGTTATGCAAGGGTGACTTAGTAAAGTCAGTAGATAAGCTGAAATTAGGTATAATCATAATTAGTCTAGAAAAATCCCTTTAAATCATCCATAAACTACAGGGTCACACCAAATTTCAGTAACTTAGGAGTATCCAATTTTCCCTTCTCTGTTAGAACAATACTCTGTTTCTTCAGTTCAGTTGAAGAAGAAAGTTTGCCTTGCCTTTAGCATTGTTTAGCTGAAAATATATTCTGGATGTTTAAGCCACTGTAATTGTGCTCAGAGACATGCAGATTCTTCCATCTCATATTGATTTTAATGCACACACCTATTGAGTACATATACTTGAGTTATTTGTGTGTGTGTTTGAATTTCTGGGCATCCATAGCAAGTCAATGTTGACTTGCTCGTCCTATGGCTTCTGTGTCCTGCCACAGTCTTGCCACTCACATCTTTGCTGGAGAGGGAGTGGTGCTAGTCATACGATAAGTCAAAAGCCATCTCCATGCTAGGCCAACGTGTGGTAATTACATGACTAATTAACATATGTCCTTTCACTAGAACACTTGACTCAGTGGTACGAGAATTCGAAAATCAGCTGCTTCCTGCAATATTTGTCCACGTTTAAGTTTCAGTGAATTTCTCCTTTTTGCTTCTTATGCTTCTCTTGCGTGAAAGTGGTGAAAGTGTGAAAGAATGTTCTCACATGCATTCTACAAGGCGGAGACCTGAGTTTGATGAAATTTATTTGTTTTTTCAGGGGTGAGAAGATGCATAAAGCACAGAAGGGAAAACCAAGGTCATCGTGAATCTACAACTTTAAACTCTGTAGGTATTGAAATAGGCATCAGCTTTCCTTGAAAAAAAAAATAGAGAAATTAGTGATTTGGCTTTTTTTTTTTTTTTTTTTT
>NW_016107746.1:673310-678476 GCF_001604975.1 Cebus imitator
TTTTACTTTCTTTTGCTTTTTTGTTTCTTGTTTGAAATGGAATCTCACTCCATAGCCCAGGCTAGAGTGCAGTGGTGCAATCATGGCTCATGCAGCTTCAAACTCCTGGGCTCAAGTGATCCTCCTGCCTCAGCTGGGACTCTGGGACTACAGGCATGCACCACCATGCCAGGCAAATTTTTTTAGAGACGGGCTTCACTTTGTTGCCCAGACTGGTCTCAAACTTTTGGCCTCAAGCAGCTCCTCTGCCTCAGCCTCCCAAAGTGCTGGGATTATAGGTGTGAGCCATCACATCCAGCCTGTTACTTTCTTTATTTAAAGACTGATTATGTTTGTGTGTGCTTAGGTTAAAGGGGCCTCACAGATGAACGATGATATGGCACCCAATTTAAAAGTAAGCTTCTATGCAAAAGCCATGAGAATCAATAAAGAGGAAATTGAGAGTGTGCTGAAAATGAGTTGAAAAAAGAACATGGCCAACCTCCATGTTCCATATTGTTGTTATCCCTGCAGAGAATCAGCCTTTACCAGGCATGGGTTCAGTATCCAAGCCTGAGCAAAGAGATTACTCTTAAAGTTTGTCATAAAGGCACAACTTAACTTTCCTTGCTTGCCCGTCAACCTTATGTCTCACCATATCTTTTCCCAACATGGTATCGATACATTCCAAATACATTCCAAATAGCAAAAATACACTGAGAAAAGAAAACAGTTTCACTAAATGGAATTATTTTCTTATTTGGGGCCAGGGCTCAGCAGGAGTTAGGATTCTTTAAATTAAAATGGTACAAAAAATTATAATTTGAACCATTTTCTGGCATCAAAAATAAGAATAAGTTTCAACGAAGAAATTTTAGAGTGATTATATTTATTATTTTAATAAGTCTATATGAAAAATAACCTCAAACTACTTTATGAATTCTTTAGGTTTCTTGCCTTTAAAAACTAAGACAATATTGCCTAGTTTCTGGCAAGGCTGGAACCTTTCAGAATCAAAGTTGAATGGTGAAAGTATCCTTCTTAATCCCTTATCTAGTTTCCTAATTTTATACATCAAGCAACTCATTGTACTTCTTTTTCCAAATTAAGGAAAAATTAGAAGTTTACATTTAGAATATTCTAAACATATTTTTATTTGTCTTTCTCTGATTTTATTTTTTGCTTTCTAGGAAACAGTGCCAATGAATTTATCTGGTAAGGCTTTTATCATTTTATTTCATAGAGATCGCTTCTTTTAGAGTAAAAGGCCAATTTCAGAGTCAAATAATGTTGCTAATTTCAGTGACATACTGTGGGATCTTGCTATTTCTCATACAATTCTACCTGCTCAGCATAAAGCATTTATTAGGCAGTTTGTTTAAATTTATAATGAATACTCATAGTTAAAAATGAATCAAGTAACAATAGAATACAATAGTCTGAGGCTTAAGAAAATTTTCCTTCATAATCAACTAGATGTATTACAGAACACTGCCTAAACAGATCTAGAATTTAAAGTGAACTGTAGACTCAGGTATTACTGGTGTACCCAACTCTATAACAACATACATGATTCCATTCAGTTGTTCTTTGATCTGTGATTTAGAAATAAGATGATCATAAACTCTGCTTATACTTTTAGATTTGTGGATCATTAATCATTGGATCCAAAAGGGGTGTTATAGGTGATCTTTTACAATCCTCTTATTTTATAGATAAGAAAAGAAGATACAGAAATGTTATGTTGTGTCAAGGTCATATAGCAAATTACTGGGTACATGGCAGGATTTGGAGTAAGAACTCAAGGTTGTCTTGTTTCTGTATTCCCCCAGTCAGCTGTTTATAGGTCTTTAGGACTTAGCTATATTCTGAAGTACTATACAAAGAGAAATAATCATGATTTTCAGTAATGGGAATTGCATTTAGAAAAACAAATTTTCAGACTATCTTCTATTTTTCAGACGTTGACTTGAGTAAATATATCACCGTTATTGCTGAACACATGACAATAAGTCAAGTTAGAGACTTTGTTCGGAAGAATGGTGTCAATGAAGCCAAAATAGATGAGATCAAGAATGACAATATCAAAGACACAGCAGAACAGAAAGTTCAGCTGCTTCGTAATTGGTATCAGCTTCATGGGAAGAAAGATGCATATGACACTTTGATTAAAGGTCTCAAAAAAGCCAATCTTACTGCTCTTGCAGAGAAAATTCAGAATATCATCATCAAGGACTCAGAAAATTCAAACTCCAGAAATCAAAATGAAAACCAAAGCATGGTCTAGAGCGAAAAACAATGAATTCAGTTCTCAGTATATACAATTAGTGTTTGAAAAGATTCTTAATAGCTGGCTGTAAATAGTGCTTGTTTTTTTACTGGGTACATTTTATCATTTATTAGCTCTGAAGAGACAACATATTTATAGATTTTTGAACATCTAATGATTCTGCCTCCAAGGATGTTTAAAATCTAGTTGGGAAGACAAACGTTATCAAGAGTAAATGCAGTGGCCTGCTAAGTACTGAAAGATTAAGATTATGCTCTGGTATCTAACATAAGATTCTGTAGTATGAATGTAATCAGTGTAGGTTAGTATAAATGTCTATCCACAGGCTAACCCCATTCCGTGAATCAATAGAAGAAGCTATGACCCTTCGTTGAAATGTCAGTTACTGAATCAAACCACTTTGCCTCTAAATTACCTCTGATAATTCTAGAGATTTTACCATATTTCTAAACTTTGTTTACAACTCTGAGAGGAAAACATTTTTGTAAAGTATATATATTTGAATGAAGAATTTAAATAAGGCTCTACCTCAGACATTTGCACAGATTATTGGTGTCTTATTATATTGATTTCAAATGTGAGTTCACATAAACATTAAATTATGATGTTCGAATATTATATATTTGTATGCATTTTACTGGCTCAAAATCATTTACTTCTTTCTCAGGTATCAAAGAAGCCAGAGAGTATTACTAGAGCTTTGCCACCTCTCCAGTTTCTCCTTGGTGCTCATCTTAATGACCTAATACACCCCAAACATGAAAGTATCACCAAAAAAAGTACTGAATAATCTAACAAAAGGCAAGACTGCCCTTAGAAATTCTAGCCTGGTTTGGAGATATTAACTGCTCTCAGAGAAGGTAGCTTTGTGACAAATCATGAACCCATGTCTATCATCAAAGATGATAAAATAGATTCCTGTTTTTATCCCCTGCCCCCTGAAATGTTCAATAATGTCCCATGTATTTTGTTACAAATGGCAGCTTATACATACCAATGGTAAAATCAACATCTGGATTTAGGAATTGCTCTTGTCATGCCCTGAAGGTTCTGAGACTTACAAGCCTTCTCCTTAATGCTATCCTACATTTAAATATCTTTGAAAGTTTGTATTAAATGTGAATTTTAAGAAATAATATATTTCTATAAATGTAAACTGTGAAGATAGTTATAAACTGAAGCAGATATCCAGAACTACATAAAGAACTTCCATTTATGGAGGATATTTTTGCCCCTTATGTTTGGAAATATATAGGTAAAAATACTTAATATACTAAATTATAATGTTTTTGGTATTTCTGGTTTTCTCTTTTTTGGTGGGGGCTTGCTTTTTGTTTTTGTGTTCCTTTTCTCTAACTGTTGCTAAATATAACTCTTTTATGAATCTTTAATGCTTCTTGGGTCTCTTAGAAGGTACTTCTTTTAACTTCCCTTTAGCAGTTAAATAATTATTTACATAGGTTGCTACTGCCAAGAAGACCTCTTCCAAACAGCACATGATTATTTGTTAAACAGTATCATATTCCACATACTGGAAAGTGGATATGAAGGTATAAATTTCAAGGAGTAGATTTTATTAGTAAGAAAGCCAAATGTGGATTTTTAAATATTCTTTCCTGCATATTTTTCATTCTGGCTACATGCTGGCCAGTAGAACATCTTTCTTTTTTTAAAATTTAATTTTAACATTATATTCTATTTAACCCATGACTGCCAAAATATTAGCATTTCAACATGTAAGCATGTCAGTAAGATAACTGTGCTTTGTTTAGGGTTACCCCCGTGTTGTGGTCTAGAAAGTGTCTTTAGGTAGAAAGTCTGAGTGATCATAGGGTTCCCTCGTTAATTTCTCTTCTCTGAGCAATCACAGTCTGTGCTGCCTGCCCTCCAGTTTTCTACTTCTAGGCAGAAGAAGGACAAGTCAAGTACTAGTTATTCTTCATGGCCAGAAGTGCAAGTTCTACTTTGCAAGCCAAAATTAACTTGGAGGATACCCTATTCCACTTTGGTGAGTTCCAGCCAAGAACTTTGAGTTCCTTTGGGAGGAGGGTAGTGGAGAAGTCTTTGTACTTGGTGGTGTGGTTTTTTCCTCATGCCTCCACCTAGTGGCCCCAAGCATGACTTCTTCCATGTCAACAATCACAGCCATGTTCCTGAGTTGAAGTGACCTTGTTGTCCAAAATTATCCTCATTCTGGTGAACCTGGTGCTTTTTGTGGTAGGCATACTGGGTAGGAAAATCACCGAAAGGTCAACCATAAGCTGCAGAAAAAAAGGCTATTTGCAGAAGGAGCTCACAAGTCACATTGAAAGCATTGCATATTCAAACATTTTGGTCTTCCTCATCGGCATTCCTGGAGATTCTTCTGACCTCTGATTTGATCAGATGCTTTTTAGGTATTGAATTATCAGTTTCAGTACAACTATCTGAATAAGGCACATAACCAATGAAATTTAGAATTTTTTCTATGTTCACTCCTGAAGGTAGTTTGTTTGGGTTTAGAGTTCTATACCATGACATTTGTAATTTTCGTCAGCACTTTAAAAATATTAAACCACTCAACATCTGTTGCTGTTGATGATGTCTACTGTTGGTGTGTAGGTCATTTTTAATTTTTTTCTTGGGGTAATTTTTGAAGCTCCCTCCACCACTTTCCTATGTGTTCTGCAATTTCACAGCAATGACTTTCAACGTGGATTTATTTTTACTTAATATATTTAATAAGATTTAATTTAATTAGAAAGACAGGGTTTTCATCATTTCTGGAAAAAATCCCAGCTATTTTCTCTTTGAATAATGATCCTTTACCACTCCATTCTCTTCTTCTGAAACTCTTATTATTATCTGTTGAAGCTTCTCTAGTTATTTTCTAGGTCTCTTAATTTTTTTTTTTTTTT
>NW_016107746.1:678521-778578 GCF_001604975.1 Cebus imitator
TGGGTTCAGGCAATTCTCCTGCCTCAGCCTCCTGAGTAGCTGGGATTACAGGCATGCGCCACCATGCCCAGCTAATTTTTTGTATTTTTAGTAGAGACGGGGTTTCACCATTTTGACGAGGATGGTCTCGATCTCTTGACCTCGTGATCCACCCGCCTCGGCCTCCCAAAGTGCTGGGATTACAGGTGTGAGCCACCGCACCCGGCCTTAATTTTTTTTTAAATACAGTGTTCTCTGTATGTTGCATTTTAGGAAATTTCTCATTATTCTCTTTAAATTAACTCTTTTAGTTTTTACTAAGCCAGGCTAGAATAGTATAGTCTATCCGTTGAGGCTTGTATTTTGTTTTCTATATTTTTCATTTTTAATATTTCTCATTCCTCTTTGCCCTTTTTACATTTTTACTTGTATATATTTCATTTCTGCTTGTTTTTCTTTTCTTTCTTCTTTCCTTTTCTCTCTCTCTCCTCTCTCTCTTTTTCTTTTCTTTCTTCTTCTTTTTTTTTTGGCAGTGCAGACAGACTTTATTAGTAGAGCAGAGGTGCTCACAGAGCAGGCGGAAAGGATCGGTGCCTGGATTTATCCCTTCCTTTTTCTGTTGCTGCTGGGCCTAGGAGGACGGGGCCTGGCCTGGACCAATTTCTCTTGCTCTACCTGAAACACATGAGAATGAATAGCTCAGGGCTGGCCCCCTTGTCATAACTCCAATGTCATCACTTCAATGAAAGGATAAGACCTCTCCTTCTCCAGCCCCTAGGCAAGAAACCCCAGCCACTATGGAGAGACAACTTTGTGGGGCCTGGGCTTAGGAATATCCTCGAGACACCCCCACCCCACACCCTTTAGCTCTCTGGGGCTCAACACACTTTCTTTATTTTGTTGACAATTTATCATAGTTTAATAAATCTTATTCCATTATTTATCTCCTTGAAGATCCTACTCAGTTATTTTAAAGTCTTTTTTATAATTGCTCTGTTATTTTAATTTTAACTGCAGTGATTTCCTGCTGACTTTGTAGGTTGGCTTTCCTCGTGATTCTCCTCATGAATTTTTGAAATTTGTAGGCTCATCTTGAGTAGCAGATTTTTTTTTTTCTCTCTGCACTCACCTCTCCTTATCTAATAGTTTTGTGTGTTCTTTTGCCAGATCTTCCAGAGTCCCCAGTTCTAAGCCAAGATTTACTGAGATAATTTTGGGGCTCATACCTCTTGGTGATATCAGGGCTATTACAGATTCAGTCATGCATTTGGGGCAGCTTAGCTCAGCCATTCACAATAGGCTGTGCCAAATATTCCCAGATAGTTAGGCCTGTAGCTTTCTAGAAGCCACAGTCCCAGGGAGTGTTTGGCAGTAGCTCTGTCTTAGCTGTCTTCCACAAGACAGAAAGTTCTGAGAGACAAGAAAGGAAATAAAACTGGTTAGGCAGACAGTTAGGATGGGTCCTTGGTAAAACTCCTTCAAACAGAGAAATAGCCTGAAAAACAAAAGCTACAGGCACAGATGTAGCAACCTGGAAAAAAATTAAGCTGTAGCTTCTGAGATAAGGCAGCAAGGCCCAACAAAAAGAGCCTTTGTTATTTGCATAATCAGCAAACTCCTAGGAAAAAGTTTCCTCTCCTTTTCAGGCATGTACATGGTGGGCTCCATGGGAACTTGCACAGGGAGAAGGACTTACCTAAAACAGACCCACAGTTACACAAACAAGAGGAGCTGTCCTTTGTGCTTACCTGAGACATACCCGCAATACACAGATAAGGAGAGTTACACAGACAGCTACTACACAGATAAGGGAAGTTACACAAACAGCTAGAGAGATGAAGGGAGTATTTTTTTAATAAAAGATTTTGGATTCAACTGTAAAGGTGGCAACCCTCTTTCGGGCCCCCTCTTTGCTACAGAGAGCTTTCTTCTTTCAATTATTAAACTTTCACTACAATCTCACCCTTGTGTCCAGGCTCCTTAATTTTCTTGGTCATGAGACAAAGAACTCCGAATACTACCTCAGGCAACAAGACTGAAATACTGTGGTCCACTGGCAAGGCTGCAACACTTCTACATCAGCCCCCCAGTTTTAAGAAAGGAGCCTGGTTCCTGTTCTGCCTAAGGTGGGGCACATTTACTCTGTACCAAACCTAAAAGTAGGCTTTGCTTTTAGTACTGATCCAACTAAGTATTGATCCAAGTAAGCATTGACTTGTTGTGCTCAAGTCATCATCTTGCAGTTGTATCCATTCTTCTAACATGAAAAGATTTCTCTTATTTTTGAGCTTCACTGTGCCTTTTTATTTTCCTTTAAAGAGGTTCTATGTATCACTGCTATTTTCTCAGAGTGTTAGGAGGTGATCCTCAATAAATGAACTTCCAATTCTGTATTAACCCAGGCCCCAGTTTAGTCATTAGATGACTAGAAATAATGCTTTGTTTTGTTTTACGTTTTTAAGTTAAAACTAAGTTTCAAGTTGTTTTTCAGTTATATAGGGCCCTTTGATCAGACTTTATATGGTTTAGATCTGTGTTCCCACCCAAACCCCATGTCAAATTGTAATCCCCAATAATGGAGGTGGGGCCTGATGGGAGGTGATTGGATCATGAGGGCGGAGTTCTCATGAATGGTTTAGCACCAATCCACTGGTGCTGTTCTTGTGATACTGAATGAGTGATTGTGAGATCTGGTTGTTTTAGAAGTATGTAGCACTGGCCAGGCATGGTGGCTCATGTCTGTAATCCTAGTACTTTAGGAGGCCAAGGTGGGCAGATCACCTGAGGTCAGGAGCTTGAGACCAGCCTGGCCAACATGGCAAAACTCCATCTCTACTAAAAATACAAAAAATTGGCTGGGCATGGTGACACATACTTGTAGACCCAGCTACTCTGGAGGCAGGGAGAATCACTTGAACCCAGGAGGTAGAGGTTGCAGTGAGCTGAGAACGCACCATTGTACTCCAGCCTTAGCAACAGAGCGAGACTCCATTAAAAAAAAAAAGTGTGTAGCACCTCCCCTGACCCTTGCCCCTGCTCCAGTCACGTAAGAGATGCATGATTTCCCTTCACCTCCCGCCATGTTTGAAAGCTTCCTGAGGCCTTCCCAGAAGCAGAAGTGGCTATATTTCTTAGTACAGCCTCCAGAACCATGACACAATTAAACATCTTTTATGTATAAATTCTTTTATTTATAAATTATCCAGTCTCGGCCTGGTATGGTGGTTCACACCTGTAATCCCAGCACTTTGGGAGACCAGGGTGGGCAGATCATGGGGTCAGAAGTTTGAGGCCAGCCTGGTCAACATAGTGCAACTCCATCTCTACTAAAAATACAAAAGATTAACCAAGTGTGGTGGTGGGCACCTGTAATCCCAGCTACTAGGGAGGCTGAGGCAGGAAAATTGCTTGAACCTGGGAGGCAGAGGTTGCAGTGAGCTGAGATCATACCACTGCATTCTAGCCTGGGAGACAGAGAAAGACTCTATCTCAAAATAAATAAATAACTCATTCTCAGATATTTATACCAATGCAAGGACAGACTAATGCAGGACTCAAGAGAAAAGAGCAGAGACTGTGGGGTTTCCCACATAGACCTGTATCTTATGATAGTGGTGAATGCAGAGTCATACAGATCTGGGATCAAATATTTACTTTCCTCGTAATGGTATAAAGAAATGGCGTAATCTCTTTGAGTCTTAACTTCCTTGTTTATAAAATGGAAAATGTGTTTCAACATGTTCTGGTTTATGTGAAGATTAAAGTGTATAGGAAGTATATTCCATAGTGCTTAGCTCTTTACCTTGATTGATAGATGGAAACAACAACAATAAAAAAAACCTCAGATGCTTAAGCAAAATGGAATTGATATATCTTACTAGATGCTCAGATATGGGGTGGATTTGATTGACTTAAACTGGGTGCCTCCAGTCAAGATTCCTTGTTATTTTCTTGAATCTACCCTCTTCATCTATCTACTTCTTGTCTATCTCTTCAAATATTTGCTTGCCAAACTGATAGTGACAAGGTGCCTGCAACCGTTCTGGACCTATCTACATATTGCAGTCCAGAAGAAATGACACTTATGCCCCCAGCCCTCCAAGCACCTCCCCTGACCTTTGCTCCTGCCAGTCCTTGCTTCTGAGAGCCATTGTTATTGAACTGTTTAGATCATAAACAACCTCTGAATCAATGACTTATGATTGGGGAATTAGATATGTTGATTGGCTTAATCCACAGGCCCCATTCTGAAGCCTGGTGTAGGATCAACTTCCCCGAGTGTCAAAAGATTGGGGGTGGGGAAGCAGGAGGACATCTGTTAAGAGAGTGATAGAGGGTTCTGAGTAGGAATACCAGGTTGTGTTTAGGCACTCAAGCTGGCTTAAACCACAGAAAAATGTATTACCGCATATGACAGGCATTCCAAAGGTGTGGTTCACTGAAGCCTGCTTGTACCAGCTCACAAGAGCCAATTGTTAAATTCTTAGGAATTTTGAAAGCCAATTGTTAAAACGTTGGTAGCTTGATATTGCCATACTGGGAGTATTCCCACTATAGATATTGTCAAAGATTACAGATCAGGAATCTCCCCTGACCCCCACAAAGCCAGTTACTGGCTACTGGGCAGAAGTCAGGGTTGGGTTGTTGATTCAGTGTCTCAATGATATTATCAGGGACACAGGATTATTTTCTAGTTTTCCCATCTATAGCTACAAACATTAGACTAGAGCTATTTGTTTTTGCATGATTATTAAATGGCTTTATCAATGAATCAACAGCATGATTCCTTATCCATATCCAACAGCAAAGAAAAAGAGGGAAAAACAGGAAAATAATTCTCCCATATGCATCATATACCTGGAATTTTGGTATGATTGATCCAAATTTAGTCATCTGCCTACCCATATGGTCTGCCATATACTGATTGACTTAGGCAACCCAGGAGCCACCTCTGGAGCTGTGGACACGATCAGTTTCTGCTAAGTTTTATGAGTTATGGGAAAAAGTAGATCAAAATGCAAAATTCTATTAGGAAAATAAAAAGGTAAAATGGATGCTGGATAGTTTCCACTATAGGAGAGAACCAACATTATAAACTACACATATTCTTTATGTCCCTGACAAGCTGAGTAAGCACTTACTGAGAAAATCTGGATCCTAGGACAAAAGAAAGTTCGTTGTTATTGGCCTTACTGTTTCAGAACCTCTGAAAGAGACACATGGACTTTTTTATGAAGTAGTCGGAGATCTTCAATAATCTTTACACCTTTTAAATGACTTTCAGCTGAGTGTAGGTCAAGTCATGGCTACTAGAGAATGCTTATGATTGCATTCCTTCAAAAGAAGCCTTGAGGCAAGGTTTGGCTGCAGGTGGTTCATTGAAGAGGGGATTCCAGGAAATATGGCGATGAAGTTGTAAGGTAAGACAGGGAATAAAGAAAAACCCATAGTTAAGGCCCCGATATCCATACTATTGCTATAGACAGGTGGGGCCCAATTCTACAGGGGTTTCTCTGAAAGGCTGTGTAGTACACACCTCCACATTATACCAAGAAGGCACAGGGAAGCTGAGTCTTGACACTAACTACAATCTTTCGTTGGTCAAGGGGCCTTTCTGTGGCATTAACTCCCTAATACCTCTGGCCTGTCTTCTTCCCTCCAACTTTGGTAGCTTGGGGATAGACACCTTTATGCAGAGATGCAGGAGGCCATGTGTCACATTTGTTAGCAGGTAATGTCCTGATGATCAAGGGTCCAGTAGTGTCTATGGCAAAGAGCAGGCTGTTGAGATGTCAAAGTATAGAAGAACTAGGCCGTCTCATAGAATAACTCATTCTGAGTGAAAAAGGTAACAGGCATGATGAATTTTGTTTAGTTAAGAACACCTTAGTTGGTGACATTAGTTTTGAGTATAGATTGGCATCTACTGCTTAAATCTCTTGCCCATGGATGAAGACCTGGGTTCCAGGTAAAAAGAAATCAATAAGGAAAGTTGAAAGAGCTGTTCTATGAAGCTTGGTAAAATACTGGTCTCTCATCCCTGTGACAAAATATAGTGCAGATTAATCCAGACATCCAATCTTCCTTTCCTTTCCTCCCTTCTCCTCCTGTCTCCACCATGATGCATGCATATTGTCCAAACCACCATCTTACTTTGGCATAATGGGAATTACACTCTGGTGGGTGTCCAAAGGTCACTTCCTATGGAATTCCTACCCTTATGCCATCTAAACCATGCACCTCTGATATGTGCTCACATATAATTCTGTTCTGTAGCTGTTCAATTATCTCCCCTTTGCTAGGCCATGAGCCACCTCAGGGCAGAAATCATGATTAGCACAGAGTAGGTGTTCAGTCAACATTTCTTGAATGAATCAGTTAATGAAGGAACACAGGTATGCAGTAGTCATTGGTGATCTTGTATGACTGGAATGTGATAGAAAAGTCATACAAGAGAAGCTGAACCTTTTTTCAAAAAAAGATTATATCATTAATTTATTACATGTATCCAAGCTCCTTTGAGAGTCCCTCCCACCACCCCAGGTCATTCCAGCCATATCTAGCTTCTTCTTCCATGCTTCCGTCATTCTTGTTTCTGAGTCTGTTACTCCCAGTCCAAATCATGCTCTTCACTATCTGCACCCTGTGCTCTCCTCTATCTCAAAAAAATCTACCCAAATTCCAACCCCCTTCACAGGCCCAGGGAAATCACTACTTCCCCCAGGAGGCTGTAGGCTATAACCAACTCTCCGAAGCTTTGAGTCCTTTCTGAGGTCATCTGTGCTTGTCCTCATTCCATAAGGTACTCCTATGTTATTTGACCTGTGGTGTGTATGAACAGATCTTGTGCCCAATATACATTGTAAGGTTCTTGAAGGCAGACAGAAGGCATAAAGAAGTGGGTAGAAGGGTGGGCTCTGAAGACTGTATATTTGGATCTCTGCCATTCCTAGATGTGGGACCTTGCCACCTTGGGCAACTTATTTACCTTTTCTGGACCATAGTTTTCTCACTTCTAGAAGAGGGATAATGATAGTATCTGTCATGTAGTTCTGCTCTGAGGATTAAATGAGATACTCCACCTAGAGCACATGAAATGGTATCTGGCATGTGGTAAGGGCTAAATATAGCTTTTTACAATAATTAGTGATTAAATATAATTACAGTAATGCCTAGGGCTTCACAGGCCCAGCCCAGCACCAGCACAAGAAAGGTATGACATTGATGCTGGAGTTGATAGATTGAGGAGACCACACAAAGAGCTAACGGTGCTTAAATACACATCAGATTTCACACAGAGCTTTGGGTTTGACTTCACCAGCTGCAGGATTCTTCTAGCTATCTGCTTTATAAATAAAAAGCACAAGTCTACAGTAAAATTCAGGGAAGTGACCAAGAAGGGGCAGTCAAAAAGATCGTGACAAATGAGATGGTCACAAGTAAATTTTCCTTAAATTGCGTGCTTTCCTTCCATTCTTCTGGATACTGCTGTGGCAATTTGGGAAGTTTGGGAATTTGGGAAAGATCCATCAGTGGGAGCAATGTGTCCTCATCACCTAAACAAACGACACTGAAATGAATGCAACAAAATGGACTTTCTTTTGCAGGGCGGCATCCTCCTGCACCCATGCAGCCCCTGTGCCTGAACTGCACAGCTTAGCCTCTGGATTGCAGGGACTTCAGATTTGTTTTCTAAATCTGGATCTCAAAGCTTTCTCCTCCTTAATCTGCCCTGACAACCTTGTCTCATTTGAGACAAGTTCTCAAAAAACTAAACGGTTTAACAAACTAAACGGTACAGTTGTAACAAACTAAACCGCTCATAACTTGACCTCATGAATGCTTCTCCTCTATACATTTTCTTAGACAGCTTTTGACCTGGAATTCCCTTCTTCCCATTCATGAAGGTCAAATGCTACCCCTCTTTCAAGGCTTAATTGAAGGCCACCTCTTTATGAAACCTCCGGTGTCTCAGGCTAAAGACACTGTTCTTCCTCTCACATTCTTAGCACTCAGGTCCCATCTGTTTATTACGGCAAACAGCGCCTCCCTCATTTTTTGTGGTGTGGATTAAAGACAATTCTGAAAAGCACCAGAACATTGTCTGGCTTACTCGAAAATGATAGACATTATTATCATTATCACTTTCATCATAATTAATTATATGTAGGGTTTGTGATCCTAAAGACAGGGGAAGGGAATAAGAGTTATGTCTGATTAATTTTACATGTCTAGGCATCCAACAAATGCTTGCTGCACAAATGAGCGTACAAATTAATGAGCAAAATGATATCTAACTTATCCCTGAAACAACATAAGGTAAAAATCACTTCTGCTATGTGAGTCTACATCTGCAATACCACCCAGCAAGTCCATCATTGTTTTTTCTCCTGATTATGAAGCCAATACATAGTCATCTAGAAAATTCAAGCAATACAAAACAGTTTAAAACAAAGTGCAAGAGGCCGGGTGCAGTGGCTCATGCTGTAATCCCAGCACATTGGGAGGCTGAGGTGGGTGGATCACCTGAGGTCAGGAGTTCAAGACCAGCCTGGCCAACACAGCAAAACCCCACCTCTACTAAAAGTATATAAATTATCCATGTGTGGTGGCACATGCCTGTAATTTCAGCTACTCTGGATACTGAGGCAGGAAAATCACTTGAACCTAGGAGGCACAGGTTGCAGTGAGCCGAGATAGTGCCATTGCACTCCAACCTGGGCAACAGAGCAAGATCTGTTTAAAAAAAAATAGAAAGTACAAATGAATCCAAATCTCTGTTCAAAGGTAACACTTGTGAATTTTTAGATATTTACACACACAAAGTTAAAGAAAGGTGATCACACCATACATGGTTATAAACTACATTTTACTCAACAATGGGTTACAGTTGCTGTTCCATGTTAATAAATAAAAATAATTTCTTTTTTATATTAGTTTTAAATATAATTGTTATGTCCTCACCCAGATCTCATCTTGAATTGTAGCTCCCATAATTCCCATGTGTCATGGGAGGGACCTGGTGGGAGGTAACTGAATCATGGGCGCGGGTCTTTCCCATATTGTTCTTATCATAGTGAATATGTCTCATGAGATCTGATGGTTTTATAAAGGGGAGTTTCCCTGCACACACCTTCTTGTCTGTCACCGTGTAAGACATGACTTTGGGCCTCATTTGCATTTAGCCATGATTGTGAGGCCTCCTGGAACTGTGAGTCCATTAAAGCTCTTTCCTTTATAAATTACCCAGTCTCTGGTATGTCTTTATTAGCAGTGTGAAAACAGAGTGATACAATAATATTATTTTCTGGTACATAGTATTCTACTGCTTTGGGGTATCATATGTTGGTAGAATTCAAATGTTATTGTAATTTATTTTGTTGAAATGTAAATATTATAAAGGAATGTGAAGACATTTAACCACTATGGGCCATGAACACTTTAGTTCTTACTTGACTTGTTTAACCTAAAGACTTGGTGGGGGAGTGCAAGAAGGTAATGCCCGAGGAATCGGGCTAGATCTGCTATGTTGGCAGGCTCAGGTGCACAGAATGTCTCCAGATGGCTGAGGAAAGGGAGAGCTCTGGACAAAGGATGTAAGAGAACAGGCTGATGTTGAAATGAACTTCCCTAGGTAGATATACTTGGGTCAGCCCTGTCTGGGGCTTTGGGCCTCTCTAGCTCTCAGCTCCCAGTACTGTATAAACCTAAGCCAAGTTCAAAGGTACAGGTTCTGGAGCCACTCCCAGCAGAACAAGGTTATTTCCATAGTACTCAATACTGGACAAACAGCTTGCCAGCAAGTTATGGGGAAGAGGAAAACGAAAGTACTTAAAGAGGGAGGAAATTAACTTTACTGAGTGCCTACTATGTACCATGGTATTTGCTTACACAGAAAAGTATTTGGCAAAATTCAATATCTACTTATGACAAACATTTTCAATTTGGTGAAGTGCATCTAGGAAAAACCCTTGACTAACATCCAACTTAATGGAGGAGAATTAAATGTATGTTATCTGACTGCTCCATCCAATGGTCCTGTTATCCCCACTTAAAGATAAAAGAGGTAGGGGCTGAATATATCAATGAACTTGTATAAAATTATACAAAGAAAATTCTAAGAAATCAGGAGGCCATTGTTAAGAAAATTTGCTATCTTTTTTTTTTTTTTTCCAGACAGAGTCTTGCTCTGTCACCAGGCACCAAGCTGGAGTGAAGTGACTCAATCTCAGCTCACTGCAACCTCCGCCTCCCAGGTTCAAGCAATTCTCCTGCCTCAGCCTCCCGAGGAGCTGGGATTATAGGCATGCGCCACCATGCCCAGCTAATTTTTTATTTTTAGTAGAGACAGGGTTTCACCATGTTGGCCAGGATGGTCTCGATCTCTTGACCTCGTGATCTGCCCGCCTTGGCCTCCCAAAGTGTTGGGATTACAGGCATGAGCCACCATGCCTGGCCTGAAAATTTACAATCTTTAAAGTCCTGCTAGGACTATAAAATTGTGTCTAACCTCTCCCTACTTTGAGATTTGAGTTTGACAGCTAGGGTTTCAGCAGCAACTTGGAGATGGTAAACAACAAATAATATTAGATTCACTCTGGAGGCTGTAGTGGACTGTTCCTCAAGACATGGTTTGGAAGATGTGATTTTAGGGGAATAAAATGTAATTATTGGACCAGGATTAGCCCTGTTTATGGGTTTGTTCATTCATTCATTAAATGCTTATTGTATTTCTACTCTGTGCCAGGCACTATACTAGGTCTGGCTTATAAACATGGCTACCTCCTGGAATCATTAGTCAAGAGGCAGACACTAATGGGATAGTGACACAGTTAAATGCTAAACACAACTTTGATAGATGCCATTAGAAAAAAACTTAATGGGGGATTATGACAGGAAGATTTGACCTAGTGTGTGAAGTCAGGAAAGTGACCAAGGATCTGAGATCTCAAAGAAGAGCTTGCTAAAGGTTTCCTGGCAGGAGCAAGCAAGAGGAGCAGAGAGATTGGAGGAAAAGCCATGTTGTTTCTAATGAGATCAAGAACAGCCTGAAGCCTGGGAACATGGTGGCAGTCACTGACTGTGGCTTTACTTATACAGCAGCTTGGGAGATTTGCCATTCAAGGCAGGAGAAGTAGTTGTAAAGATTGCCCAAACTAAGGACTTATTAGTAACTGACAATTTGCACAGATTCCTGGGATAACTTGAGCAAATTTTTTTGTTATTGGGAAGGCTGAATATTTCATGTCTGCCTAGCCATACAGCACTAGCTGTGTTTGGGGCTCCCCAAGTAGTTCTGTGGTCTGTATCATGAGTCTGGCAACTACGATCCCCACCTTGAAGATTTTCTTGTGAGTTTGCAGAGATTAGTGTGTTGTAGTTGAATAGAGGAGAGTCCCTCTTATCTCTGTACATTCCTGGGAACTGAAAGGGAGGGCCATCCGTCTTCCTAACATTGAAATCAAGAGCAAGATCTGTTTCAAAACAATAGAAAGTGCAAATGAATCCCAGTCTCACTGTTCAAAGGTAACTCTTGTGAATTTTTAGATAACTACACACACAGAAAGTTAAAGAAAGTTGATCACACCATACATGCCTATAACCTACATTTTACTCAACAATGGGTTACAGTTGCTATTCCATGTTAATAAATAAAAATATTTTGGCTTCTTCAGGAAGATTTTGTAACCATGACAAAAAAAATAGGAAAAAAGGCCGGGCGCGGTGGCTCAAGCCTGTAATCCCAGCACTTTGGGAGGCCGAGGCGGGTGGATCACAAAGTCAAGAGATCAAGACCATCCTGGTCAACGTGGTGAAACCCCGTCTCTACTAAAACTACAAAAAATTAGCTGGGCATGGTGGCGCGTGCCTGTAATCCCAGCTACTCAGGAGGCTGAGGCAGGAGAATTGCCTGAACCCAGGAGGCGGAGGTTGCGGTGAGCCAAGATCGCGCCATTGCACTCCAGCCTGGGTAACAAGAGCGAAACTCCGTCTCAAAAAAAAAAAAAAAAAAAAAAAAAAAAATAGGAAAAAAATATATGTATATATTTTTATTTTCATTTTAAAGCCAAATATCTAGAAATCTAAAGATGTGACATCTGCAGGAAGTATCCACCAAAATGAATGGTCTTCGCTTTGCCAGCTATGGCATGACAGGATGACTTTGTGTTCCCTGCCCTAAATGAGTCAATTAACCATAGCTAGGGGAAAAATATCTTAGCTACAAAACCAAAAGCCAAAGTCCAAAGGACTCATCAGCTGGCCTTCAAATGCATCAGTAGAGAGTGAGGATAGCTCAACACAAATCCGTCACTGAAAGCAGAGCAACAGGTGAAGGCAGTGGGGGCGGGGAGGAATCAGCGTCTCCAATGACAGACAAGGCTGTGCTTCACTTCCAGACGGCCACAAGGTGGCAGTATTTCTCCTAGTACTAAATTTGCCCGTGCTTGTCTTAGAAGACTTATCCCCTACGGAAATAATGTCTGTCATTTGACATTTTGGTTCATTTCTTTTTTTCCCCAGCAGAGGAACAGGCCTGCATGGGGTAAGGCAAGGATTAAATCTGAAATCAGGTAGTCCAGCTTCTAATGCTAGCTCTGCCGTGAACTAACTGTATACCTGGATTTAACATACCTGAGTTTCAGTTTGCTCATCCACAAAGTGAAGATACCTCTCACCTGCTCTTCTTATAATTGTCAGACACAAGTCTAAACTATATATGCAAGTGTAATCGATTGTAATGTACTACAACACTGGTTCTCAACTTTTAATATAAGAATCATACGAGGAAATTTTTAAAATACACGCCCTTAGGTCCAGCTTCTAAATACATTTCAAGTAGTCTAGGATGATGCCTGAGAGTTTGCATACTCCTACCTATTAATCTGCAGTTATCAAGATTATGAAGGCCCAGGGAACACAATTTGAGAAACTGCACTATGCAAACACATACCAGTAGAAGGTGAGAGGTTAAGGCACAGAAGTTTCTCTTATCTTTTCTTATAATGGTATTTATTTTTCTCTAATTTGAATAAAAGTTTTGCAAACAATTTACTGCTCTTAGATTAACTCACTGAGGGCAGAAGTCTATATTTTTTTCACTTCCTTATGTTCACAGCAATTGTTGGGATGCTAATTGGATAAGCATCGTAACCATGGTTACCTGAACCTTTGATGGAGGTAGTCTGTAGAGCGTCCCTAGCAGTCATTCACTTATAGAGATATTTGGTGATAGGACCTGGTAGACTCAATAGGATTTACCTGAGCTTTGCCTTTGTACCCC
Source organism: Cebus imitator (assembly GCF_001604975.1). Lineage (NCBI taxonomy): Eukaryota > Metazoa > Chordata > Mammalia > Primates > Cebidae > Cebus > Cebus imitator. The sequence continues at coordinate 691,783 of NW_016107746.1, forward strand.
ATGGGCTCATTTTTGTTACCTAGTAAGTGACCAGTGCCATTTAGTAATGGCTGGTCATGGGCTTCACTCTGCTGACACAAACAGTTGTGCAGCACATTTAGCAATGAGTTTCCATAAACCTCCTGGAGTTTTCTGTCACTATGGATTTCACAGATTCCCAGGGCTTTTAACCAGCTCTGGCAGCATTTCAAGGTCTTTAAGAGAGACTTAGCCCCCTTACTCCTCAGAGGGTGCTCCCTGCTCAATTGCGGCCCTGAGAGAAGGTCTAGTTCAAAGGTGAATATGGCAGGAGAGACCTGCAGTCTGGCACCTTCGGCCTGTGGCCAGGGTGTAATAGAATAGCTTGAATGTGATATCCCCAGCACCTGGATGCCAATATTCAAATCTCATCTTAAGTAACAGCAAGCAGGACTGTCAGCAAAGTTGTCAGAGGCAGCTACAGAAACTTGCTGTATTCGAATTTCACATTGATAGAGAAAGGAAAGTGCTGTATTCACATTTCACATTGATAGAGAAGGAACGTGCTTAAATTGAACCATGGGCTTTTAAATCTTTCAGCAAATATTTATTAAGCAATAATTGCATTTATTCTGGGCCCTTAATTAAAATGTGAATAAAATATCCAAAGACTCTGCTATTGTGAGGCTGAGAATCTAGAAGCAGGAGATAGATAAATAACAAACATAATGATTGCATAAAATTCCTTATGTTAGGAAGGGATTTGTAATCTGATAAGTAATGTAGGGTATAGGACATGGGGGAGAAGGCAGTGAGGGGAAGGAGCAAGTGTATTATTAAATAGGATGGTAAGGAGAGGCCCCTCTGGGATTGGGGCAAAGACCTGAAGAAGAGTTGTCCAAACAGAGAAAATCGCTAGAGCAAAGTTCTAGGGCCAGAGCATGCCAGGCCCTCAGGAGGCATAGCAAAGAGGCCAGCGCAGCCACAGTGGATGAGCTCAGGGAGATCATGGGAATCCAGACCACATAGACTTGGTCCTACTGGAGGACAAGGACTTTGCTGAAGGCATCTTTGTATCCTCAAGGACGAATATTGTGTTTTGCATGCACCAGATGCTCAAACTGATTGGACTCAGGATAGGACAAAGCCTTGGGGAAGGTTGTGCCACAGGAAAGAGCTGAAGGGCTAGCCTGGAGGGAATGGACGCCCCTTTTTGGAAAAGAGAGAATTCATGAAAAGCAGGTATAGTATGAATGCTGGACTCAGTTGCAGCATGGAGAGCTGCCAAAGAGGACTTTCTCTACCCCATCATCCCACATCCTACTTGTTTATCCTTGTGGCCTTTTCTCCACCCCGCACCCACCCCCCACCGTACCCGCTCAGCACTCAACTGACCTATGTGTAACACCTTACTCATCCTTTCATTGAGAAAGGACTTTCTTAAGAACTCAGGATTTGGAAAGTCCCTTTCTCCTTTTTCCCCTTTCTGTTTTTAATTGAGGTGAAAATCACATAACATAGAAATTAACTGTTTTAAAGTATACAATTTTGTGGCATTTAATACATTCACAGTGCTGGGCAATCACCACTTCCACTAGTGCCAAAACATTTTTTCATCACTTCAAAAGAAAATCCATTGAGCAGTCATTCTCCATCCCTCCCTCTCCTCAGGCCATGGAAACCACTAATCTGATTTGCGTCTTAACAAGATTAACTCTTCCAGATATTTTATGTAAAAAGTATCATATTCTGTGTAGCCTTGTGTGTCCAGTTTATTTCGTGGAAATGCATTTCTTCAGTCTAAAAACTATCTAGTAAAGAGGCAAATTTTAATGACCGCATAGTCAGAAAATGTAATGTAATGGCAGCTAGTTGTGTCTGATGGCAGCAGTCCAAGGCCTTCTAGATTTCTTCAGCTTCCAAAGGTGACAGGAGGAAAATGAAATGTACATAATGCTTGTCAGATTTCTATTTTCTAGAGCCAGTATGTTTTGGGTAAATATCCAGAATATGGATGACATCAGTGATAGCTCTGATAGATCACCTCACAGTCTTACCTCATGTTCTTGACTGTCAATAACAGCAAGAGTTAGAACAGGGAAGTTTACTGTGCTGGTTTCCTGTGGGGGGTGGGAGTGAAGAAAGGTTTGAGGTTGTTTTATTCTTCAATTTGTGGTGTATTATCAGTCCATACAAGAACACTTGAAAAAATTTTCCATTTATGTATTTTATTCCCAGACTCCACTGCCATTGGCATTCCTCATAGGTAGCCATTCTAATGTATTTAAAATGTACCTTTCTCTTTGTATGTAGTCATGTGAACTATTTATTGCTGTCTTGTGTACCTACATTTTAAATTTATGTAATTGATCGTATGTTAATATATCTCATGGCATTTCTACTCCATACGATGCTTTGAAAATCAATTCATATATGTGTATATAAATAAGTCAATAAACTTTTGTATTTTAATCTACATATGTAATTTATATATTTGTATGTATCATATATATCACACATGCATACATATATATCTAATATATGCATCATATTTGTCATATGGCATCATATATCATATCTATCACAGCACCCTGCGCAGATTTGGTATTAAATAAATTAATGTCAATAGACAGATCAAGTTTTGCTTTTCATGCCCACAAAACAGTTTCTTTCTAAACTAATGTATCTTTTTGAACTGAAGGATAAATGTAATATTATTACTCAAGATAATAAAATCACTTCACACACACACACACACACACACACACACATACACACAGTGGAGGACAAGGACTTTGCTGAAGCCATCTTTGTATCCTCAAGGATGAATATTGTGTTTTGCATGTACCATATATATATATATATATTTCATTTTATGGTGGGCCTTATTATCCTCATTTTAAAGATAAACTGAGGCTCCAAGAAGATGACTTTGTACATATTCACACATCTTTCTGCTGAAAATTCAAACTGAATTCTTGTACTCCAGAAAGATTCCTAATATCATGAGTAACGTCATTTGTAAGAAATCATGGTCATGCTTTTACTGGAAGCCTAATGAAGTTTCTCTGAAAACCAACAGGCATCTGGCCTGAGATCTAGAGTTAGCTGAGTGGGTGCCTGTCCCTCACCGTGAGTTAGCTCTCAATTGTCCCTTTTTTTAAGGGTGAACAGACCAGGTTCAGGTTGGCCAGGCATCTTCCATGCCTCACAGTCTTTCAAAAATGTCTTGTGTGTGTGTGTGTATGTGTGTTGTGCAGTCCCTAGCCTGTATTCTGTTTCAAGCTTCCAAAATCCAGCGGTTTCTAACAAGAGCTACAGTGGCATTGTTTGTTTCCAGGTGATTCTTTCTTGATGGCATTTGGCAATATTGAGACAGCAGCTCCCTGACTTTAGAAATATACATACTTACCTGCAATGCTACTTTTTGTTAACTGAAAAAATATGTATTGAATGTTTGTCCAACTATATCCCAGCACCCTATCTAAATGCTGGGCACATAGCAATGAACTCAACGTTATTACCACAATGAACTAAGTTTATCTCAAAATGAAAATATACAGCAGAAAATAAATGTAATAATTAATTAAATATGTTTTACTCTAATAAGGAATATCAAGAGAAAGTACAGATGCTGTGAACCGATGTAGCAGGAAAACCTTATTTAGACTGTGGCATGGTTAGAAGATGGGGGAGGGGCTTCCCGAGGAAATGACCCATGTTTTTTTCCATATCTAAATGTATCTCTATATAGACATGAATGGATAATCATGAAAACTTAAAGGTGACTATCTCCAGGCAGTGGAATTAAGAGGGGTTATTTTTTCCATATATATGTAAAATAATATATATAATATATAATAATATATCATGTATCATTAATATGTAATATGAAACAATATATTATATATTACTAATAATATATAACATATTAATACATAATAATATAACATATATTAATATATGATAATATATAACATATATTTTTAATATATAATAAATAACATATATGTGTGTATATATATGGGAGGAAGGTTTTTCTCAACCCTTTTAGGGTCCCTGACAGAGTCTGAAAATAAAACTGACAAAGTCTGAAAATAAAATAAAAATAATCTGTCTTTGACAGATTAGCAGGAGAAAAGCATTACACATTTATTTAATATAAGTTTGATGTGACATGGGAGCCTTCAGAAATGAAGATCCAAAGGCCTGTTGTCCCAGCCACTGGAGAGGCGGAGGAGGGGAGATCACTTGAGCCCAGGGGTTTGAGGCTGCAGTGAGCTATGATTGTAAACCTGTTTAGTTTTAATGATGGGTTTGATGAAGTGAATGGACATGAGCAAGTAGAACTGGACAGCAGTGGTATGATTTAATGGTAATAATTGAGACGAACTTAGCAAAGCCTGTTTGTTCAGACTCCTCTTGACATTTCTGTGTCTTTGAAGATAAGAAGGCTTCTTTCCTCTGGGTATAGGGAAGGCACCTCTTGAATGAGGGTCTTATGACCTGCTTCCGGGGAGAAAGCAGTGTAAGGTGAGAGTGACCTTCCTGCTTCTGCTGTTTTTTTCAAGTTCCAAGGGGCCATATTTTGGAGCAGCATGTCCTGAACCCCATCAATATCCATGAGAATTATATTTCAAAGGCATTTACTATGCAGATAAGGTACATAGGCATTTGTTGAAAGCACAATTGACTCAAATCTATAGGGAGTTTAAACTGCTGATTTTGTGTCTTTGACTTTGTGGCATAGACTTAATAAGGAACTATTGATGCTGACAGAGGGTCTTGGGGAATCTCAGATATTGCATTTTTCCAAGGAACAGACTGCAAAATATTCATTACAAACTATTTTATTGTCATGCAAAAAGTTATGTGTGCTTTTATAGGTGAAGTGTGTTTCTGGTAGGCCACAGATCATTGGGTCTTATTTATTTATTCATTCACCTACTCTATGTCTTTTGATTAGAGAGTTGAGTACATTTACATTCAATGTTATTACTGATTGGGAAGGACTACTCCTGGCATTTTGTTATGGGTTTTATGGTTGTTTTGTGGTCTTCTCTTCCTTCTTTCCTTACTTTCTGTCTTCTTTTTTGTAAAGACAATTTTCTCAGCTGGTATTTCTTGCTTTGTATTTTTTGTGTACCTGTTGTATGCTTTTTGATTTGAGGTTATCACGATGTTTGTAAATAATATCTTATAACTTAAACTGTCTTATTACTTATACCTATCTTTAAACTGATTACTTATAATTTATACTATCTTTAAACTGATGAGAACTTCACACTGATTGCATAAACAAACAAGCAAAGAAAAAACTAATAAACACTCCACACATTAACTTCATCCCCCCACTTTTAAACTTTTTTGTTGTTTCTTTTTATGTCGTCTTATATTGTCTGTTTCTTGAAATGTTTCTGTATTTATTTTTGATAGCTTCATCTTGTGGTATTCTATTCCCGACATGCGTAGTTTACATACTATAATTCCAGTTTACAATATTCTGTGTTCTGTGTACTTACTATTACCAGTGAGTTTTGTACATTCAGATGAGTTCTTATTGCCCATTAAGATCTTTTTCTTTCAGATTGAAGAACTCTCTTTAGCTAGCATTTTTTGTAGGACAGGTCTGGTGCTGACGAAGATTCTTTTTAATTATTTCAGTCTCTTTGTTAAATTTATCTGATAGGATTCTGAATTCCTTCTCTGTGTTATCTTGGAGTTCATTGAGCTTCTTCAAAACAGGTATTTTTAATTCTTTGTCTGAAATGCCATAGATGTCTGTCTCTTCAGGATTGCTCTTGAGGTCTTATTTAGTTCATTTGGTGAAATTGTGTTTCCCTGGGTGGTCTGGATGCTTGCAGATGTTTGTTGGTGTCTGGGAATTGTGGACTTAGGTATTTATTGTAGTGTTCACAGTCTGGGCTTGTTTGTGCCCATTCTTCTCGGGAAGGCTTTCCAGGCATTTAAAGGGACTTGGGTGTTGTGATCTAAATCCCGGTCACTGCAACTATATCTGCTTTAGGGGGCACTTCAAGAGCCCAGTAACACTGTGGCTCTTGCAGACTCACAGATGTACTGCCTTGGTAGTCTGGGGTAAAATTCAGGAGAATTACCTGTTTTTACCAACAATTACTCTTCTTCTCTTACTTTCCTATTGATAAACATTCTGTCTCTCTCTGTGCTGAGCTGCCTGGACCTGGGGGAGTGGTGACACAGCAGCCCTGTGGCCTCCATCCCTGGTACTGCACTGGGTCAGACCCAAAGCCAGCATAGCACTGGGTCTCATCCAAGACTGTGTGACCAATGCCTGGCTATGGCCTCTGTTCACTTCAGGCCCAAGGGTTCTACAATCAGCAGGTGGCAGGTCCAGCCAGACTTGCATCTTTCCCTTCAGGGCAGTGAGTTTCTCCCAGCCCTGCATGGATCCGGAGACACTCTCCAGAGCCAAGGCCTGTAGACAGGAACCTTAGGAATCTACCTGGCACTCTATTCTACTCTGGATGAGCTGGCACCTAAGCTACGTGACAATGCCCTCCCTACTCTTCCCTCCCCTTTCCTCAAGCAGGATTCCCTATGGCCACCATCACTCAGGCCCATGGTGAGTATTGCCTGGCTACTGCCAATGTTCACTCAAGGCCCAAGGGCTCTTCACTAATTATTTAGTGAATGCTGCCAGGCCTGGGACTCTCTTTGGGGAAGTTAGCTCCCTTTGGCCCAGGGCAGTTCCAGAAATGCCATCCAAGAATCAAAGCCAAAAGTTGGGGACCTCAGAAGTACACTTGCTGCTCTACCCCACCGTGGCTGAGCTGGTACCCAAGCTCCAAGGCAAAGTTCCCTTTCCTCTTCCCTCCCCTTTCCTCATGCAGGAGTCTCTCTCTCGCTGTAGCCGCCCCAGCTGGGAATGTGCTGTATCACACCCAAATCCAGCACAGCTGAGTCTCACCCAAAGCCTGCAGCAAGCACTGCCTGGCTACCCGCTGCTGATTATGGAAGGCCCAAGGGCTCTTTAGTCAGCAGGTAATGAATTCTGCCACGATTGCAACATTCCTTTCAAGGCAGTGGATTCCCTTCTGGCACAAAGTACGTCTGTAAATGTTGTCTTAGGAGCTAGGGCCTGGACTCTGCCTGGTGCCATATCCTACTGTAGCTTAGCTGGTGTCCAAGTTGGAAGACAAAGTCCTCCTTTCTCTGATTTCTCTTCTCAAGGGGAGGGAAGGAGTCTCTCCCACAGTGGTGAGCTACACTTTCTGGGGTTGGGAAGGGGAGACACAAGCACTCCCTTGGCTGCCTCAGCTGGTATCTCACTAGGTTGTGTCCACCCCAAGTCCATTATCTGTGAGTCAGCACAACACCAGGGTTTGCCTAGGAATTGCAGTCCTTATAGACTAGGCTGCTTTTTAAGTTTATTATGACCCCAGGGAATTTTAGCTCATGGTAGCGGAGCTTGACAGAACTCAGTTTCCAATAGCTGGGATGGATGATTCGCCTCTGACTGGTCTAAATTCTTCCTCTGTATATGCTGGCTAAGTTCTGCCTGGTATTGCTTTCCACTGTGACAGGTCAATACTGAGCTCCCACACAAAGTCCTACAATCATGTGCTCTCCCTTCCCCAAGTTCACAGATTCTCTCTCTGTGCCATGCAGCCACTGCAGGGGAATCAGGGAGGGGTGGTGTACGCAATTTAAGATGACCTTTATGCTCCTCTTCAGTGTCTCTTTCCTTAAATTTATGTCAAAACCAGGTATATAATTGCTAATCTGATTGTTGTTTCTTAAGAAGGTGCTCTTATTTGTGGAAAGTTGTTCAATTTGGTGCTCCCATGAAGGGGATGATCACTGGAGACTTATTTGACCATCTTGCTCTGTCTTTTCTTCATAGCTTTTTAAAAACAGATTTTATTTTTTTTTTCAACTTTTTTTTGATGCAGGGGGTCCTTGTGTGATTTGTTAGATGGGTAAATTGTGTTTCACTGTAGTTTGGTGTACAAATGATTTTATCACCTGGGTAGTGAGCATAGTACCCAAAACATAGTTTTTTTGATCCTCACCCTCCACCTACCTGCTCCCTCTAAATAGGCCTCAGTGTCTATTGTTCTCACCTTTGTGCCCATTTGCACTCAATGTTTAGCTTCCACTGTAAGTGATAACATGTGGTATTTGGTTTTCTCTTCCAGTGTGAATTCACTTAGGATAATGGCCTCCAGCTGCATCCACGTTGCTGGTAAGAAACTGATTTTGCTTTTTCTGTGGTTGTGTAGTATTATATGCTGTATATGTGCCACATTTTCTTTTTTCAGTCTACCATTGATAGGTATCTACACTGATTCCATGTATTTGCTATTGTGAATAGTGCTGTGATGAACATATGAGTGCATGTATCTTTTTGGTAGAATGATTTGTCTTCCTTTGTGTGTATACCTCGGTGATAGGATTGCTGTGTCAAATGGTAGTTCTGTTTTAAGCTCTTTGAGAAATTTCCTATCTGCTTTCCACAGTGGCTGAATTAATTTACAGTCCCACCAGCCATGTATAAGTGTTCACAACCTCACCAACATCTGCTATCTTTTTTGACTTTTTAATAATAGCCATTCTGACTGGTGTGAGATGGTATCTCCTTGTGGTTTTGATTTGCATTTCCCCTATGATTAGTGATCATGAGCATTTTTTCATGTTTGTTGGCCACTTGTAAGTTTTCTTTTGAGAAGTGTCTGTTCATTTTCTTTGCCTGTTTGTAATGGGTTTGTTTTGTTTTGTTTTGTTTTGCTTGTAAATTTAAGTTCCTTATAGATTCTGGATATTAGACCTTTGTTGGATACACCGTTTGCAAGTATTTTCTCCTATTCCGTAGGTTGCTTAATTACTCTGTTGATAGTTTCTTTTGCTGAAGCTTTTTAGTTTAATTAGGTAATGCTTGTAAATTTTTAGTATTTTCACAGTTGCTTTTGGAGCCTTCATCATGAAATCTTTGCCAAGGCCCATGTACTGAATAGTACTTCCTAGACAGTCTAGCATTTTTATAGTTTTGGGTTTTTTTTTTTTTTTTTTTTTTTTTTTTTTTTTTTTTTTTTTTTTTTGAGACGGAGTTTCGCTCTTGTTACCCAGGCTGGAGTGCAATGGCGCGATCTCGGCTCACCGCAACCTCCGCCTCCTGGGTTCAGGCAATTCTTCTGCCTCAGCCTCCTGAGTAGCTGGGATTACAGGCACGCGCCACCATGCCCAGCTAATTTTTTGTGTTTTTAGTAGAGACGGGGTTTCACCATGTTGACCAGGATGGTCTCTATCGCTTGACCTCGTGATCCACCTGCCTCGGCCTCCCAAAGTGCTGGGATTACAGGCGTGAGCCACCGCGCCCGGCCAGTTTTGGGTTTTACATTTAATTCTTTAATCCATCTTGGCTTAATTTTTAGATATGGTGAAAGGAAAGGATCCAGTTTCAATCTTCTTTATATGGATAGCCAGTTATCTCACCATCATTTATTGAATAGGGAGTTTTTTCCCCATTGCTTGTTTTTGTCAGCTTTGTCAAAGATCAGATGGTTATAGGGGCATCACTTTATTTCTGGATTTTCTATTCTTTTCCCTTGGTCTATGTGTCTGTTTTTATACTAGTGCCATGCTTTTTTTGGTTACTGTAGCCTTGTAGTATAGTTTGAAGTTGGGTACTTTGATGCCTCTGGCTTTGTTCTTTTTGCTTAGGATTTCTTTGGCTATTTGGGCTGCTTTTTTGTTCCATATCAATTTTAGAGTCTTTTTTTCTAATTCTGTGAAAAATGATGTTGATAGTTTGATAGAAATAGCATTGAATCTGTAAATTGCTTTGGGGAGTATGTCCATTTTAACAATATTGGCCTTCCTATGGATGAATATGGAATGTTTTTTCATTTGTGTGATCGCTGATTTATTTCAGTAGTATTTTGTAATTCTTGTTGTTGAGGTCTTTCAGCTCTTTTGTTAGCTGTATTCCTGGATATTTTGCTTTTTCTATGGCTGTGTAATATTGTTCTTGATTTAGCTCTTAACTTGTATGTTATTGGTGTCTAGAAATGCTGCTGATTTCTGTACAGTGATTTTATATCCTGAAAGGTTACTGACATTGTTTATCAGTTCTAGGACCGTTTGGGCAGAGACTGTGGGGTTTTCTAAGTATAAATCATATCATCTGTGAAGAGAGATAGTTTGACTTCCTCTGTTCCTATTTGCATGCCTTTTATTTCTCTCTCTTGCTTGATTGCTTTGGCTAGGACTTTCAGTACTATTTTGAATAGGAATGATGAGATTGGACATCTTTGTCTTGTTCTGGTTTTCAAGGGGAATATGAGCAGCTTTTATCCATTCAGTATGAACTCGATGTTGGCTGTGGTTTTGTCATAGATGGCTCTTATTATTTTGAGGTATGTTCCTTTGATGCTTAGTTTGTTGAGAGTTTTTAACACAGAGGAATGTTGAATTTTACTGCAAGTTTTCCAGTGTCTATTGAGATGATAATGTGGTTTTGGTTTTTAGCTCTGTTTATGTAATGAATCACATTTACTGATTTATGCATTTGAACTAACCCTGCATTTCAGACATGAAGCCTATGTATCATGGTGAATTAGCCTTTTGATTTGCTGCTGGATTTGGATTGCTAGTATTTTTTTTAATTTTAGGAATTTTGTGTCTATGCTCATCAGAGATATTGGCCTAACGTTTTATTATTTTGTTGTTGTTGTTGCATCTCTGTCAGGTTTTGCTATCAGAATAATGCTGGCCTCACTGAATGAGTTAGGGAGGAGACCCTCCTCTTAGATTTTTTGAAATAACATCAGTCAGATTGATACTACCTCTTCTTTGTACATCTGGTAGAATTCAGCTGTGATTCGTTTTGTTTCAGAGTTTTCTGGGTTGGTAGGTTTTTTATTAATAATTCAATTTCAGGACTCATTATTGTTCTGTTCAGGATTTCAGTTTCTTCCTGATTCAACATTGTGTGTAGTTTTTGGGATGCCATTAGCTTCATAATTCTTTAATAATTACAGAAGCCAAGAATCATTGCATATGTAAAGCAACTCTTTTATTCATACTATGTAGATTCCTACTTCATTTGGAGAAAATATATGAGAATGGGCAGGAGATTTTAGTTCAATTTTCTGAGACATTAAATTTTAACATAGGCAGTATGTTATAATGTAGCCTATACAAGGACAAAAGCATAGAGGTTTGAGCCTCATAAACAACTTTGAGTTATCTATTAGATCAGTGTGAACTATATAAAAATCTCAGGTGTTAGAACCAAGCAAACTGGATTCAAATTCTAGCCTCAACACTTACTAGCCATGCAGCCTTTGTTAACACATGTTATGTTTCTGAATCTTAGTGTTCTTATGTGTAAAATGTATATAGAGTTGATGTGAAGATCAGGCGATATGTATCAAACACTTAGTGTGATTCCTCTGGCAGTGAAAAAGAAGATAAATTATGTGTGGGGCATGATTCTTATGCACCCCTTCCTTCAGTTTCCTTCAACTCTACCTATCTTCCCAACTACTACCCCACCTGTCACTCCCCTAATCTCTCCTTAGTCCTCATTGTTCTGCTACCTGAGAACACTCAGTAACTTTCCCTGAGTGTGTTGGATTTTTTGCCCTGGCTGATCACATGTACATTTGGAGTTTCTGGCTCTGATCATCAGTTCTGGTTTTAAATAAACATCACACAGCAAAGTTTGGGACCTAGCATCTTAAGATGTCACTGAAGAGACTGGATGACACAACCCAGAAGTTTAGGGGCTTGATCTCCTTGTGGGACAAAAATTTGACCACAGAGAAACAGCAGTTGGGAAGAATCTGGACAAATACTTTCTCCTTCCTGTTTTCCTGAAGGATAGTTTCTCCTTGCCACCCAAACAGAGAATATCCAATTAGACATTCCTTCTGAGCAATACTTGTGTCTTTTCATGACTTGGCTTGGAGCAGTAGGCAGCATCATTTCAGAGCACATTCTTCCTGGTCAGAAATACTTAGACATGCATTTTGGAAGAGTTCAGGTCTATGTAATATTGCCATCAGTTCCCATCTTGGGCTAAGATGTTTCTATGCAGATTCTGGGCAGGAAATTGCTAAGACCTATGACACAAACTGATAAACTAATAGAAAACTCATTTCTTGAACATAGTGTTCTAGAAACCTCTTTTGCAGAAGATTGGCTTCTCTGTAAAATTAGAAATAGTAACATAGAAGAAACATCCCAGTTGTGTATTTCATCTTAATGAGGAATAATTTAAGTTAGAAAACTCAAGCATCATCACCTTCTTTTTCTCTCTCACCGTCTACATCCTATTTATTACCCATACTGATCAATGTAACTTGTTAATGTTTTTCTAATTCGTTCCCTGTTCTTCGTCTCTTTATAGTTCAGATTCATCACTTTGCTGGACAAAATCCTCAGACCTTCTGGTCTGCTAGCCTCGAATCTCAACTTACTTGAACTCTTCTCCAAACCGTTATCAGATCAGTCTTTCTAAAATATAAGGTGGATTTCTTTGCCCCTCTACTCACAATTCCTCAATAATCCCTTACTTCCTTTTAGAGAAAGCCTCAGGTTAAATTTATTATATGACCATTCCCCAACCCCTGACCCCTTACTATTACAGAATAATTCCAAAACACTGTGATAAATATTGCAGAGGGAAATGCTGAGTGCTATTCTCTGTTATTTAGCAAAACAGTACGCACTCGTGGACGGGATTAGTGCCCATAATAAAAGAGACTCCAGAGAGCTCTCTCATCCCCTTCCACCCTGTGAGGTCGCAAAGAGAAGATGGCCATCTATGTACTAGGAGGTTGGTCTTCGCCAAACACTAAATCTGCTGGCCCCTTGATCTTGAACTTCCCAGCCTCTAGAACTATAAGAAATAAATTTATATTGTTTGAAATCCACCTAACTTATTTTACTTTATTATAGCAGCCCAAACAAAGACAATAACTTCAATTCCACCTAAAGGTAGTGTCAATTCATCTTATCAGGTAATTTCATGTTAATAGTATTACTCTGGTTTTCTTTACGCAAATAGTTTTTCATCCCTGGGAAATTAATAACAAAAGATAAGTCAAATTTGTAGATTTACAATTTATGTGCTAGGTTTAAGAATAAGTGACTAGCCTGGCCAATATGGTGAAACCCATCTCTACTAAAAATACAAAAATCAGCTGGGCATGGTGGTGCATGCCTGTAGTCTCAGCTACTTAGGTGGCTGAGGCAGAAGAATCCCTTGAACCCAAGAGGTGGACATTGCAGTGAGCCAAGATCACACCACTGCACTCCAGCTTGGGCGACAGAGTGAGACTCTGTCTCAAAAAAAANAAAAAAAAAAAAGGAGTAAGTTTTGTAATCAGTGGGATAGTCTCCCAATATTTGAATTTAAAGTGTTTAAGAGATTGTGACATATAAGGCTTGCAATTCCTAATAAACTATTTAATTAACTTTAGAGTTTTGGATTTTAGCTGAATGTTGTAAAATAATTTCCCAAAATAAATAAACTGTATTGTGTGCTTAAGGTAATTTGAGATTAACAATACTTATAAGTTAATTTATTAAGTGTTTGATTGAGTATTTAGGAAAAACTTGATAGGGCTGCAAATTTTAAACTATTTAACAAGAAAATTGAACATAATTAGGAATGCATTTAAAATATTTAAATAATTTAATCTACTAAATTTGTAAATAGTCTAATTTTTTAAAATTGAGGTGATTGAACACTTATCAAATCCTTTCCCAGAAGGAATGGTTTTTATTTATAAAAAGTTGACTCAATACATAAGTTTATAAGATTCACAAAAAACATAAAACCTTAAAATATAGGTTTTAAATTTTCTACTGTAATAAATAAATATTAATTTAAATCCCAAGTAGCTTCAAATAGTTTCTTTAAACTTGAAAGCTTTCCCCGGAAGACAAAAACTAGAGATCAGAAACTCAATTTCCAATTTTAAAAGGATAGGAATTTCAAGTCAGAAACTGTTACAATTAGAATTAAAGTTCTTTTATTTATGGGATGACAAAAGAATAGTCTGAGTAATTTTGCAAAGACTCAAAAAATGTAATAGCCATATACCCTTTTTAGGAAAAAAAATGGTTCAAATGTAAATTTTTAATGGCAAAGATAATCATTAAAGTAAAAATATCAGGAATAAAAATGTGAATGTACAACTTTCTTACAGGTCTTCATCTTTACCATCAATCTAAAGCTAAAAATTCTAGAGGAAGATTCTAGAGCTTGGGGGCAATGCTTGGCTGTGTAGTGTCTTACTTAGTTTTCCTCTTCTGTTTTATTCTCAGTACTGAGATGTGTTTTCTGGAACCACATTCTTCATTCCATTAATTGGTTGGAATCTCTTGCCATTTCTTTGAGTAAAAGTTATAATCATCCTACTGGTAATATTCTGTTAAGTAGCTGTATATCAATAATGGCTTAGCTCTTTATACCTTTAGGTATTGGTCAATGGAATTACAAAGAAAAAATGTACAATAACCATTTTAATTGCCAAGTAATTTGTAAAATTATTTTTTAACTTTTTTATTTAAAAAATAAAATAAGGGATTTGAATCATTGATCACTCTATTTCTCTTTTTAATTAGAAAGAAACCAACAAATAATATTTTCCATATTATATTCCATTGAGGACCAAAGAATGTGTTAAGTAAGCTCAATATATTAAAATGTTCATTCTGAGCTGGGTATTTTGTATGAGTTTAGTTTTTTATGAATTTTGTATTATTAAAACTATCTCTCATAGCATGTATTACTTTTATAATTTGAAAAAATTAACATTTAAAAATGAATATATGCAATATTCTGAATGCCATATAAGATATCATACTTACATAAAAATATATGCCCTGTAGGAATTAACTAAAAGAGTTACCAAAGGCTAAAGCTGGAACAATTTGAGCAACAAAATAATATAGTATTGGATAATAAATTAAAGTAGAAAATAAATATCCACAAGTCCACACTGATATAAACAGATAATTGAATAAATTAATAAACAGAGGAAAAGAGACAAATTCTCCATGTAGAAAAATTCCAAATAATTGATGTAGACAGTACTCATTCCTTAGGCATGGGCTATGCATGGTGACTTCCTTGCAAAGAGATGAGGGTTGATGGGGGTGGGGGAGAAGTAACTTTATAGTGAAAGAACTAAACAAACATTATCACATCTAGGTGATTGAGGTCAACATCAAAGTCATTAAGCATGTTGATAGTATGAACTCTAGATGTGATGTGGTGAGAATGGCACTTTACCTATGTGATTATCCTTCTCAGACCCATAAACCCAGTATAATGAAGAGAAAACATCAGACAAATTCCAGCTGAGAGACATTCTATAAAATACCTGACATGTAGTCCTCAAAACTGCCAAAGTCATTAAAAACAAGGAAACTGTCATAACCAAGAAGAGCCTTAGAAGACATAACAACAAAATGTAATCCAGTATCCAGATTTGGGGTCCTGGAACAGAATAAGGCAGATGCTCCCTATTCCTGAGACAATCTCTAGATCTTATTAATATTTAAATTCATGTTGATGCTGGGTGCAGGATGTTGCTGTGAGTAGTGTTCCTGGTGCCAAGAATTTGGGAGCACAATAACTGGGGAGAAGTTTGTGTCTACTCTGAAAAATTTAAATGTAATACAATACTATATATTTTATATTTTTAAGTATATAGAAGTATAACATTATATGGTACATTAATAAAATATGTTCTCATTACAAAGGTGTAATAAATATCAGCAGTTAGTCATACTTGTTTCAAATTTTAATAAAAGAAAAAAATTAAAAATATTTTCCCAGAAATAAAAACACATAAAACACACAAAAACTTCCATTCTAAGAATTTATCCTTGTGCCTTGAGTCAAATAGGAAGTCAAGATTTACAGCCTCAGGAAAATTAAAATGACAATTACAATATCAAAACTCTAAGAAATAGGAACTTATTTTTAAAATTGTATACTTTAGAGAAAGGAAAAATATCACAAGCAGTTCCTCTTAGAGTATTAGGAAATCATTTCCTTGAAAAAAATACGGAAAGACTAAAACACAATGTTGGCTCTACCTTTCCTGGAAAAACAATAGAGGTGCAAACACACATACACACACACACACACACACATACACACCCTCTGTCTTTCTCTCTCTAATTTGCTCCAGTGTTTTTTTCTTCCTGGAACTTCCAAAATCATCAAGAGGTCATGTCTATTTTATTTCTAGTTCATTTGGCTTTTAGTGTTTAAACAACTATCACCTTATCATTTGTTATGACATTTCTTGATTTAGACAGCTAAATGGTTTATTACATAATTCTATAATGCTGTTGGATCTCATCACTAATCATTTTATAATTTCATGTCTTATCTCTTCAACTGGGTTATAAATTATTTAATAAGAGCTTGAATATTATTACAACTTTAGAGTCTCAGAGTTCACTGATTTAAGAAATTGTGCACATTATAAATAATGAATCAATATATATTGCTTATGTGAACTGGTATTTTTAATGTATATAATCAATGGGTTCTTTTTAAACTTCCTGTATTAACTCAGAGCAAATGTTTTCTATTCTTGAGACCATCTCTAAATCCTAAAAGTCCATCTCAAGTCCATACTTCCATATGAAGTCTTCTAAGTCCCTCCAAAACCACAAACATTGACATTTTTAATCTGTATAGTTCATTTATAAGTTTATCAGATACTTTTGGGGAATAAATCTTATATTTTAGTTTACCTAGTGCATTGTAACTTATATTTTCACATTTGTACGTTTTGTAACTGTATTGTTAGCAATTTGACAGCAGAAATATCACATTCTAAAGGCAGAGGCCTGGCTCGTAACCATGGTTCAGTCACTGATTGGTTATAGGACCTCAATAAGATGACTGGTAGGTGCTCCCTACATGTTTGTGGGATACATGAATACGTAATTTAAACCATCTGAGTCTCAGTTTCTTCATTTATTAGAGGAATATTATGAAGACCAAAAGACATACTGTGTTAAATATAATTATCTATAATATAAAATGTTTATGCAAGACATACTACAGGGATTTGCCTCCCTCTAATTTTTCAGACTTAGTGTTTTCTTTGTTAGAATTTCCAAGATGCTTTCCTTTTCATCTTTGAAAGAAAATAAATTCATCCTTTGTTCCTTCCCTCATTGTACCCCATTTATTGCCTTCACAATATTTACCCTAATGCATGCTTTTTGGTGTTCTCAGGACTTTATTGTTCATGTGCTTCTCTAAACATCCAACCACACTGTGTGTTGTTCACCTCTATGACCCATGTGCATCTATCTTGGCCAGAGCCTGCCAACCCACTTGGACCTTCTTCTCAGGCTTATCACATTCAGTCTGATTAAATGTAGGCTGCACTCCGGGGTCACTTGTGTGAGCCACCCTCAGGATAAGAGGAAGCAATATCTGCTGCCCGCCCAACCCTATGGTGAGATACCGAGAATGAATTATCATTTCCTAGGAGGTCGTGTTGGAGGATCCCTGGCAGGGACTTATAGGAAATTCCCCACCAAGGCCTAGAATTGCATTTGCTCCTGAGAGGTCTATTAACTCTTCCAGAACAAATGGACTCATTCCTCAAGGACCTTCTTTAGCAGGAGTTTTCTAATATTCGAGTGTATAAAAATATTTGAGTACGTAAAAACCACCAAAGGAATTTGTTTAAAAATTTATATTTCCCAGGTCCTACCTGTAGGAAGGCTAATTTGGGAGGAGTACTACACAGGAATCTGCATTTAACAATCACACCTCTTTCCCCTGCCCTTTATATTGATGCAGATGGTCCTCTGGCCCCAGTTCAGGAAGGGTTGTCAGACTACCAATAATTCTTTTCTCCACATTAGCGAGCACCTTCCTTGGCAGGGTCAAGTCAGTCCCAAAGCCACATATAATACTAATTGAGTTGATAAGATATCTTTACTGCTTGATTGGTTGCTTTGGCAACATTAATTCTAGCAGAACCAGAAGCAATCAACAGACTTAGCCATTCAGAATTTCAACAGTTTAAAAGATAGACTCATGACTACCTAAAAATCATTTCCAGTTCTAGTTGATTTCCGGTATATGTTCAGGAATAAAGCATCAAGACATACATGGACTAGCTGACAGATCTGAAGGCTCTGGGGACCATGGGAAGAATGTTGTCTTCAGGTGCCTAAATCAATGTTCTCACAATGTTGTGAGAAGTTGGGCTAGTTGGCGGGGCATTCATCTGTGCAGCACCAGAAACGCATTCATCCCAGCAGATTGCATCCTGATCTACACCCAAGTCTCACTGTGTTCAGTTCAATGATTTGTCTCACAAACACTACTGTGATTACTATGGCATCACAGTTTATAGCCAAAACAAATTTAAGTAATGATCAGAATTTGGTCAAGCCTTTGAAATTGAGAATACTATTTTACTCTCTAAGTGATTTCAAATTGTCCTTGTCCTTTCCTCATTCTATCTCCTGGTCTTTGCTGACGGAGTTCCATTCTCTAAAATGTCTTTCTGCTGCTTTACCTAGTGAATTCCTACTTATTTTTAAAATCAAGCAATTCCTCAGGAAACCCTCCTTAATTTCCACACAGAGCTAATTCTACATGACTCTTGTGGTTCTGCCTGCCTTGTGAGTGAGGCACTGGCTGTCCTGTTGTTCCTTTCTTTTTAAGAATGTTTATATGGCAACTAGCTTTAGAAGATAGATGTAATGTCTCCCTCTAAAGGAAATAGCAGATTTGCTTACTGAGTGGTATAAAAGACACAGGCTTCCTAAGCTCAGGGGCCCTCAGCTGTGAAACAAATCTACTGTTTGTTCAGCGTCTATCTAAAGCACTCTTGTGGGAATGGTTGGGAAAAAGGAACTGAAGCAAAGAGGATACTTATGTTTATGTCATGAGTAATGAAGTTCTTTGTCTTTGATGCTAGAGTCTTGTGTCTTTTACTAGCTTCTATGAAATTGAAGCTAGGTAGATTAATTTGTTAGCCTGCTAAGAAAATAAAATCCCAGATCCTTCAAGCTCTTGATAAGTGCTCCCTCTGTAGACTGCTTTTATGATAGTATTATTCATCTTATTTGATGAATATTTGAAATAGTTAATATTGTGAGATTCTCAAGGGAAGAGGCTGTTTTATTCATCTTTGTTCTTCCAGCATCTAGTACATGATGAGCTCTCTCATTATGTAATAGAAGGGCTCTGGGCCCTGCGCAGTGGCTCAGCCTTTAATCCCAGCACTTTGGGAGGCTGAGGCGGGCAGATCACTAGTGGCCAGGAGTTTCAGACCAGCCTGCCCAACATGGCAAGACCCCATCTCTACTAAAATTATAACAATTAGTTGGGCATGGTGGTGGGTACCTGTAGTCCCAGCTACTTGGGAGGCTTAGGCAGGAGAATGGCTTGAACCCAGGAGGTGGAGGTTGTAGTGAGCTAAGATTGTGCCACTGCACACCAGCCTGGTGACAGAGTGAGACTCCATCTCAAAAAAAGTGGGAGAAGATGAAGCCTTCTGTCTAAGAACAGAGGAAGCATCATAAGGCTGTTTTTCAAAGTTTAAAGTGACATACTAGTGAATGAGAAAACTATCTGTTAGTGGTAGAAAGGGTTGATAGGCGTTTGCTTGTATGTATACCTTGTGTGAATGTTTATAAATTTAAAAATTTATAACTAGAGGAATTTGATTCACCTCAACTAACCAATGAATTGTGTTGAATTAAATTCAATTATTATTTGCAATTCCTCCCTCTAAATGCACTTGTTGGAAGTAAACATCTTAGAATAGAGAAGATTAGGAAGAATGAAAATGAGAGTGAAGTTCTGAAAAAATCAGGAGCACTTTAAAGACACATATTTAGGGCTGGGAGAAAGGTCCTTCAGAGAACAAGAAATGGATTGGTCAGGGGGCATTATTACATTATTACCTCCAGCCAGCTAATGTTCAGTTAGGGGCTCCCTGCTAATATTTTTCACCTAATTTTTACCCTTACTTATTTCCTAATGGTTATCAGCAAACTCCCATGCCTTTTCTGATTCATTACCATAAACAACAAGAACATATATAGACCCAGCATCAGAATCGGTACTTACCCCAACACACATCCATAATGAACATTGATAACCTATCTTTGCATTCTTTTCTGCCAAAGCAGGAATCAGTTTATCAACCTGGTTCTCCAGCTACCCATACTCATCAAGAGGAGTTGATATAGGCACTAAATCAATATGCCATTCCAGATAAATCTTGCAGGATAATTTTGTGGAATGTGATATGCATACATGATAAAGCTATCCAGAAAGTTATCTCTGAACTAATGATAAACCTAGGCACCAGGCCCAGAAGAAATGCAAAAAGTGCTTTTCAGAATGAAGAATGAAACTCCTGTGGAGGTGAGCACTATCTTCCATAAAAAGCAGAGAAACCCTTGACCACGGCAGCTCCATAGCTCTTTAGCTCACGGTTGTCCTTTGCCCCCTCAACTGCTTTTTCTCACAGAGATAGGAGGAGAGATGTGAGGCAGGAGGAGTTACTGTCCTGCCTGTTTACCATGTAACTAAGCCATAGTCCTTGGAACCCAACCATTTCTTCTCTCTCAAGGGTCCTTTCCCCAGCGTAGAACCTATGTCCCTAAGCTGCCACCAATACTCCCAGCACAGCCCTGGCCCTGTGATTACCGTCCCTCACTGTGTGCCCCTCAAGTTTCCCTGCAACACTGGTACTTGGCCTGTTACAGGCTTACAGAATCTAAGTCAGGCTCTCTGTGCCTTCAGTAAGGCTAATATGATTTAATCCATCCATGGTACTATACTTTTGTCATAGGACCTCACTCTTATCAGAGGTTACCAGAGTATTTTAGCAACAGTCTTCCAGATGAAAGGCCAGCAACTTTGTTGTCTGCTTAAAAGAATGAGTCTTTGGGGACAGTTCAGTATAAGCAGAATTATCTCTGGATTGTATAGAAGGCTCACTGAGAGAGGAGGAATAGTGGAACACTGCATTTAAGAACTGTGGCTCTCCGTCAGGTGGACTATGTTTAAATCCTAGATTTGCCACTTATTAACTGTGTGGACTTTAGCAAGCCATTTGGTTTCTATAAGGCCAAAATGAAAATTACAGCGAATGGAGTCCTTCATTATATGTGGCATACTGCTTGGTACATAGTAAGCACTCAAAAATATTAACTTGTCTCATTATATTTATTACTACTTACATCACGTCTCATTTTACATCACAGAAATAACAACATATCTGATAGTATAACCTATCCAGAATGGATCCTGTTCAGGAAGTCTCCTTCTTGACATTTTTACTGTTTGCTAGAAGCCAGAGATCTTGTCATTTTCTTTGTCCTTTTTTTCCCATGGAATATGCATAGAATAATTTTTTAGTAGGCCTTACAAAAATTATGGATGATGGATTTGAGCTTTTTCTATATTGTTGGTTGACCCAATGTTTTCTTTGAACTACTTGGGAAATCATGCAGATACCAAGACTTGAAGATTTAAAATTTGCATCTTAAAGTTTTACTTGATCTGCTCAGACAGCTATGGTTCCAGATAAATGACTTCAGACCAGGAAGGTCTTTTTCTTTTATGACAGAGCTACCATCTCAGTATCTGGATTTGCAATCCTAATAGCTTTTGCCTCTTTTTCTTCCCCTTTTGCTTTATTTTATTTTAGGAGTGACCTTTTTATTTGTAAAATTATCCATGTAAAAGAAATACATGTTCACTGTAAGAAAGCTGAAACAATTAAAACATACATAAAGTAAAAACAAAAGTTCACTCTACTCAACAATGATTCAATTTCTCCTGTATTTCCCTCTGGCAAATATTTGAAATCACATATAGAAGTGTCAGCATGACTAAACATCAATTTACTTTTGCAAGATAATGGGGTAATATTCTAGATATTGTGGTAGGCGCTGCCAGTTGCCCACTCAATATCTATTGTCCTTTCTTAACTAACAGAAACTTCCATTTTGTTCAAAGCAGCCATGTTCCCAACTCAAAAACTACTTTTCCTAACCTTACTTATAGCTAGGGATGGTCTTGTTACACAGGTATAGCTAATGAGATGGGAGTTGAAATCTGCTGAATATTTCTAAAAGTTTTGCCCTCCTGATTAGGTGCCATCCCTGCCTCTTCATTTTTCCTTCTCCCTTCTGCCTGAAAGGAAAATGAAAGACCAGAGATGAAACTTGTGACCACTGAGTGATGACCAAAGCTTTGTGTTAAGGATCACAGAGAAGAAATATAGGAAGGAGTTGGGTTCCTGGTGAAATTTGTGGTACTTTACACTAAGTTCTCCCTGGGTATCTGTCCTTTGATTCCTTGTTATAGAAGAAAAGTAAATCTTATTATGTTATAGTAGGGCCATAATTGGGCTACAGCTATGCAGAGATATTGATCCTTTCAGCCCCCTGAGTTGAAATGTAAGAGAGGATGAGGGGGCCTGGGCAGAGAGGTCCTTTATTGACAGCTTCAGTCTACAAGTAGCCCTCCCCTCACATATTTTATAAAAATATAATTGTGTATGAGTATCATGATGTAAAAAAGAAATGAAGGTTGGGCGCAGTGGCTCACACCTGTAATCCCAGCACTTTGGGAGGCCGAGGCAGCCTCACCTGAGGTCAGGAGTTCAAGATCAGCCTCACCCATATGATGAAACCTTCTCTCTACAAAATATAGAAAAATTAGCCAGGTGTGGTGGCATGTATCTGTAATCCCAGCTACTTGGGAGGTTGAGACAGGAGAATTGCTTGAACCCAGGAGACAGAAGTTGCAGTGAGCTGATATTGCACCATTGCACTGCAGCCTGGGCAACAAGAGTGAAACTCTGTGGAAAGAAAGAAAGAAAGAGAGAGAGGGAGAGGGAGAGGGACAGGGAGAGAGAGAAAGAAAGAAGGAAGGAGAGAAAGAGAGAGAGAGAAAGAAGGAAAGAAGAAAGAAAGAGAAAGAGAGAGAGAAAGGAAAGAAAGAGAAAGAGAGAGATAGAAAGAAGGAAGGAAGGAAAGAAGGAAAGAAGAAAAGAAAGAGGAAGAGAGAAAGAAAGGAAGAAAGGAGGGAGGAAGGGAGGGAATTAAACCTCCATGTGTAGATTTCTTATTATATTTGAATCAATCCAACTTGATACAGCTATTGGTCTTCATTTTCCTTTTTGCACTGCAGAGTATCTTAACTATCTATTCATTCATATATATAGCATTTTCTTTATATATCAATACAATATTCTGTGCCATGGATTTACTATGGCATGGCATTCTCTACATGATAGTTGTTCATTTTCTTTCACTCTCTCTGTCTTTTCTCCACATTTCAGCAATACTGCACTGAGTATTTCTGTGAGTATTGTGCACTTTTATAATTTTCCCTTCATAAAAATGTTCACAAAAGTGGAATTGCTTGGTGAAGAATATGTATCATTTAAGCGTTTAACTGCTCACAGATTCTGACATAATCAAATTGTCTTTCAAATTGTGATACCAATGTACATTTCTACCAAGGTAAACCTGCTTCTTTTCCCAACACTAGTCTTTATGGGTTGCAATCCATCTTTTTATTCATTATCAACCTTATTTTTTCTGTTTTGCCTTCTTTGTTCTGAAGGTTGAAAGCAGAGAAAAAATAGAGATTGATATATCCAAAATCTTCATCCCATCATATGACTGTAATATGAGAAAAACACTAGAGTAAAATTCATCATGAAGCAGTATCTCCTAAAGAGCTTATGTGGCACTAAAGTTTTCAGGGGAAACTTGGGAAAATGTATTTCATATTTCTGGGAAAAATTACCAAATGCAGTTTATTGCCAACACCATTTGGTCAGAGAATATGAGAAATGGGCCCTTTCTTACAATACTGTGGCTTACATCAATTCGTGTTACATTTCAGAGTAATATAGCAATGAGAATTAAACATTTAGAAGTGTGTCCACTTTCTATTTCAATATTTTTAAAAAGCTCTAATAGTCATAAAAACCAAATATTTATTTACAAGGATGTTTACTATAGCATTACTCACAATAGAAAAAAATCTGAAAATAAAATTTGAAACTATCAATAAGTACTGTATTAAATAGTTTATTTGATACCCATACATTTGATGCCTATAGTATTATTTAGCAATTTTAAAAGCCAAGTTTAAATGACAATTTTTAAGGAAGAAAATACTTCTGAAATATTGTTGAGACAAGAAAGATACAAAAGAATATATGTGTGTGTGTGTGTGTGTATATATATATATATATATATATATATATATATATATAATATGATACCTTTTAGTGGTATATATGGAAGATATTTACACTGAAATATTCCCCAGGAGTATACGAGATGTGATATGGCTTGCATCTATGGCTCTGCCCAAATCTCTTGTCAAATTTTAATCTCCAACATTGGAGGTGGGGTCTGGTGGAGGTGATTGGATCATGGGGGCAGGTTCTCATCAATGATTTAGCACCATCTCTCTTAGTGCTGTTCTTGTGAAAGAGTTCTCATGAAATCTAATCTGGTAAGTGTGTATGTAGCACCTCCCCACCTCTCTCTCATTCCTGCTCTGGTCATGTAATATGGGCCTGCTTCACCTTTGCATTCCTCCATTATTGTAAGTTTCCTAAGGCCTCCCTAGAAGCCAAGCTGATGCCAGCATCATGCTGGTTGTACAGTCTGCAGAACTGTGAGCCAATAAGCCTGTGTCCTTACAAATTACCCAGTCTCAGGTATTTCTTTATAGCAATGCAAGACTAGACTAATACAAGATGGTTGAGATACTGAATGAAATTTTATTGACTTTCCTCATTTTTAGTAAAGTTTTTATACTTTAAACAATTATTCTTTATGCAATCAGAAAAAGAATATATTAAAAAAATAGTGGAAAACTTAAAAATATTAATGTTCTTCCTCTAACTTTCCTAGGAAAGATGGTATGGCCTTATATTTTCACATCACACAGGTAACATGCCACAGTCATAACAGTTTTTGAGGGAAGCACATCTCACACATAAGCCTAAAAACCCAGTGACCCTTATGAAATACAAAAGAATCAATGTGGCCTTTTGAGAAATATAAGTAAGTTCGAGAAAAAGCTGAAAGCCTAATAAATAAGTACTAAAGCCATTCTAATGAAAAAAGAGATTCAACATGGTAAAAATGTCTACAAATTTAATGCAAATTCAATAAATTTCAAACAAGTTTGTGTGCATGTGTGTGAGTGTCTACATGTAGAAGTTAACAAGATCTCTCTATAGTTTACACCAGAAATGCAAAAATCCAAGAATAACTATGACAATATTACAGAGGAAAAACAAACCTTACTAGTTTATATACTACTAGATATTAGGAAACGTTGTAAAGCAATTATGCAGTTTCAGTGTGGTACTTGTGCAAGAATAGACAAATAGACCAATGAAACAGATAGAGGGTCCAGAAACAGACCTACATATACAAGGCCACTTGATTGTTGGCAGTGAGAAAGGGAAAAGATGCTTTTAATAAACGATGCTGTGTCAAGTGGATATACATATTGAACAAAATCAATTTTCATTCCTAATTTTTGTTTTCACTGTAAATAGAAATTAATTTCAAATGGAGAGATGGTGAACTGAAATATGATAGGGAAAACAAGGATGTTTCTAGTTTAAAACTTAGAAGAATGTCTTTATGACCTTGAAGCAATCTAGAAGCACTGCCATAAAGAAAAAAGGATACATTGGACTACACTATAATTAAGAATGAGAGTCCATCGAATGATATTTTTAAGGCAATGATAAAAGAAGTCACAGAATGAACAAAGATATTATAATACAGATATCACCAAAAATTTCATATACAGAATATATATTTTAAAACTCCCAAAAATGAATAGAAAAAGAATCAGATAACATAATAGAAAAACTAGGTGAAAGAAATGAAAAAACACTTTACAAAAGAAGGTTTTCAAATGACCAATCAACATAGGAAAAGTGTTCAGCTTAGTAAGTTCACATGCTGATTGAAACCAATATTGTTTCACAATTACAAGAATGGCTAAAATAAATAAGACAAACAATCCCAAGTGTTAGTGATTTTGTGGTTCAACCAGACTCTCCTAAGTTCTTGGTGGGAATATAGGTTGATATAAATACTTTGAAATACTACTTTGCTGTATCTAGGAAAGCTGACTATGAGCATCCTCTATAACTTGGCAATTTTCCTTGTGAGCACATGTCTAGAAGAAATGCATACATACAGTCACCACAAAACATGCACAAAAATGTGCTTGGCAGAATTTTTTGTGCTAGTACCAAACCAAAACTAATTGAAACATCCATCAAGAATAGAATGAATGCCACTTTGGGAGGCCAAGGCAGGCGGATCACCTGAGGTCAGGAGTTTGAAACTAGCCTGGCTAACAGGGTGAAAACCTGTTTCTACTAAAAATAAAAAAAAATTAGCTGAGCCTGGTGATGTTCACCTATAAACCCAGCTACTTGGGGGACTGAGGCAGGAGAATCACTTGAACCTGGAAGGCGGAAGTTACAGTGAGCTGAGATCACACCATTGCACTCCAGCTTGAGCAACAGGAGTGAAACTCCATCTCAAAAAGAAAAAAAAACAGAATAGAATGAATGCATAAATTGTGGAATTTTCATACAGCAGCAGAAAAGCAACGCTACAAGTAACATGTATAATTTTCACAAATACAATATTGAACAAAAGAAGCCAATATAAAATGTATTATTTTACTAGTATAAAGTTAAAAAGCAGGAAAAAGGTAATCTGTATGTTATATATCAGCATAGTGGCTGTTCTTGGAAGAGTAGTGCCTGATAAGGGACATAAAGGTACTGATAATGTTTTACTTATTGATTTGCATCCTGGTTACCTGGTATGTTCACTTGTAAAATTTCACTAAGCTGAACACTTGAATGTGTGTTAAACTTTAATAAAATGCATACTTTAAGAGAAGTTGCTAAGAAACCATTTGTATGTTTATATCAAGTTACCTGGTAGAATAATGAGTTAGAACATGATTTAATTTATTTTTTTTTTAAGATTAAGATAAACCTAGTTGCAAAAAACCCAACTTGGACTCAAGCTTCTATGAGTGTTGAAGTCTTGAGATCTACGCAGGATATAGGTTCCAAACATATTTTCTTCTTCAAGTTTCCTGATCTCTGACTTGGCTCTTCCAGTAAGTTCTTGACTTGACCCTTCTTGGTAATTGTCTGATTTTGCTGTTCCATTCCTTGGCTTCCTGCCTGACTTCAGCTTGGCTAAACCCCAGTGTGTGATGCCAGGTCCCACCCCATGACTAACTTTTTCTCTGAATCAACCCATGGTTTTATAGCCCCAGTTTCTGCCCCACACCAGCAGTCTCTGAGAAGCTTCCAACATGGGTTGATAAAATTACTTTTCAGATAAACCTTGAGAGAAAAAAGTAAAATATTGAAAGGGATTTGTTTTATACACAAGAATAGGTTTTTCTCTCCATTATGACTTTTATAAAATAAGCAAAAGCAGAAACAAAAACTTTTGCCTTACTATCCTTTTTCTGTGATACAGATTCTTTGCTTTGTCAGAAACAAAAGGCAAAGAATCTCTATCACAGTGAAAAAGATAGCAAGGCAAGAGCTGTAAGCACAGATGCCCAAAGAAGCTAGGCAGACTCTTTTTTCAACGATTTAATTTTTATATAAAATAAACCTTCTATTAAAAGAAAAACAGATTTTTTTTTAATCCAGTCTATCATTGATGGACATTTGGGTTGATTCCACATATACACCACGGAATAGTTATGCAGACATAAAAAAGGCTGGGTTCATGTCCCTTGCAGGGACATGGATGAAGCTGGAAACCATCATTCTCAGTAAACTAACCAAGAACAGAAAAACAAACACCACATGTTCTCACTCATAAGTGGGAGCTGAACAATAAGAACACTTGGACATAAAGAGGGGAACATCACACACCAGGACCTGTCGAGGGTGGGGGGCTGGGGAAGGATAGCATTAGCAGAAATACCTAATGTAGATGATGGGTTGATGGATGCAGCAAACCACCACATGTGTATACCTGTGTAACAAACCTGCATATTCTGCACATGTATCTCAGAATTTAAAGTACAATAATAATAATAATTAATTAATAAAAGAAAAACATAATTTTTTCTACCTTTTCTAGTATTACACTGCTCTCAGTATAAATTTGTATCACAGAGAAATATGTGCTTACTATATACTTAAAAAATAACAGTGCAAATACCTACTAATAGTAATTTCTTTTAGGGCAAACATGGACTGTAGTAAGGTGTAGAGCCTATGCCTTATCTAAAGCAAGTAGCTGCTATTCTGTTGTGTGTGTGATACTGTGAAGCGCAGACCTAGTATAAGAAGAGATAGAATCTATGATTTTAGGTAAAATTTCCTGGTTTGTAAATTTGGATTAAAGCAACTTAAAAGACTGTGAATGTCAAATACATTTTTTGAGAAGTTTGGTGCTAGATTTGGCTTAGAGATCATTAGTTTGTAATCTCTTCTAAGGGCTAGTTGCATATCCAAGACTTCATTAAAGAAATTCCATGTAATCCCAGCACTTTGGGAGGCCGAGGCGGGTGGATCACGAGGTCAAGAGATCGAGACCATCCTGGTCAACATGGTGAAACCCCGTCTGTACTAAAAATACAGAAAATTAGCTGGGCATGGTGGTGCGTGCCTGTATTCCCAGCTACTCAGGAGGCTGAGGCAGGAGAATTGCCTGAACCCAGGAGGCGGAGGTTGCGGTGAGCCGAGATTGTGCCATTGCACTCCAGCCTGGGTAACAAGAGCGAAACTCCGTCTCAAAAAAAAAAAAAAAAAAAAAAAAAAAAAAAAAAGGAAAAGAAATTCCAGAGGACTACTCCTGATGAAAATAACTAGAGATGATTTCAGTGTCCTGTGCAAGTCTTGGACCACCCAAGAAAAAGTCAATGTCAACCACTTTTTTTTTCTCAAATTCAGAGACAGTATCAGATTTAAGTAGATTAGCCCATCCATTCATTTATTAATTAAATAAACAAGCATTTATTGGGCAGCTGCTCTTTCCAGATGTACCTCAAGTTGTTTCAATTCAAATTATTTAATTATTTTCAAGTGGAAAATCAAATGAAAGCAAATTCACAAATAATAAGAGATTTTGCTCAAATGAGAGCCGTAGACTTAAGTTTCAGAAACCATGACCCCTCTCTGGAAAAATTTTTTGGCATCAATTAGCTTTTATGGTAGTAACTTAGGGGTTATTTAAGGAATCTAGAAGGAAATAAAAAGCCTCTGAAAGCTGATTTTTCAAACCAAAGTCTTGTCATTGCTCAATTCGAATTCAAAATAGAGTAACAGAGAAAAAAGACTCAGTAGGCACAAGCAATTAAATAAATGAATGCATGCAAGGAATGATATCTGGAAGTGAAAATAATGATTAGGACTAAGGTTCTAAGGGTCAAGGAGTTTTAAGGGTTAAATTTTGTACGTATCCATGGGGTCTCACTATTCCACTTCCACAAAAAGTCTATTTTTGTTTTAAAGGGAAAGACATAATGAATAAAATGTCAGTCACCCCAACTATCTTTTCTTTTTGCTTTGTGTGTGTGTGTATGTGTGATTTTTCTTCCTTAATAGGAGGAGAGTTGAGATCACTCGTCTTTTCTCTTGTTATTGTCTCTGGGGTCTAGTTTTTCCTTCTACAGGCCAATCTTTAATAAATATTTTTCTTCTCACAATGTCACTCGAAGAACCCAAACATTAATTCTTTTAAATGACAATGATTACCCTTTTATGTAACATCACTTCTCCAAGCTACACAGGGGCTTCCCAGAGAAGATGTTGAAGCTGCCAACTCAACTTGGATTGAGTGGAGTCACTGTGAATCCTTTCCTGGAACCAAAGTGCGTCTTTTCCGAACTCTGTTTACAAAATTCAATTTCTTGTCTCTTCAGTTCCAATACAGCTTCTGACAAAGAAAAACGAGCACATTCTTTAGCAATTCCAAGATCAACATAACGGGACAAAAGGGCTCTGTGGTTTGTTTCTTCTTACCAATGTCTTGTGCAGATGAAAAGGGCTCCTAAATTTCCCTGTAATAAGGTAGTCAAACTCATGTTTGATTCAGAGGAAAAAAATGTGGACTATATTTTGTTTGCTTAGCATATGAGTATAGGAGGATGAACGGTGCTTTGTGCAAAGGAAGGTCTCTATCAATGATGGCTGAATTTGAATTCCTAAGAGAAATGACATCTTGAATGTTGATCATGTATTATTTGCAAAACTTCAAGAGAACAGGCAATGCAAATTATCCATAAATATGTCTCTTTTCTTTCTCCAAAAAGAACTGAATATATTAGAATGTTAGTAAACACAAATTATTTTGTTAAAATAGACACAGACTCCCAAATTGTATAGTTAGTAACACTATCACTGGAAAACTTACGTTTTCTCCCAAAAGAAACCTATATAAGCTTTGAAATTCCAAATTTAACTCTCCAGAAAATTAATATAAAGGTCAATATGGAACAATCTTTCTAGTTGAAAATACTATTGATTTTCTTTCATTCAACCATTTTAGAGATCTGAAAAATAGGTTAACAAAATTTAAACATTCACTTTGGTCTATATGGTTCTTCTATGGCTAAAATGTTATGGGATCTGGCCACGCGGTTCTCTGGAACCAAGGATCATTGTCTGAGAAAGATCAAAACCACTCACTGCCTTAAGAGACTGACAGTTTGCCATATTCACTGAGACCCTGCAGGAAAACTTTATACATATACTTTAAAAACGTTCTATTGAAGTACAACACATCTGAAGAAAAGTATGTACATCAAAAGTGTTCAGCTCAACAAATTTTCACAAACTAATTATGTTTACATATCCAGAACCCAAAGGAAAAATCAAGATAACACCAGGATCTCAGAAACTATCCCCATGCTCCCTCTAGCACTGCCCATCCAGGGGTAACCTAGCAGCATAGAGGAGTTCCACTAGTTTTTGTGTTATATAAAATGGTTCTTACAGTATGTTCTCCTTTTTGGTCTGGCTTCTTTTGCTCAACACCATGTCTGTAAGACTCGTCCATATTTTTGCATGTATCTGTAGGTCAATGTAATATTTCATTGTGTGGATATATCACCATTTGTTTACATATCATGCTCATGGATATTGGGGATTGTCCCCAACAGCCAGTTTTTGGCTTTTACAACTAATACTGCAATGAGTGTTTCAGTGATTATACTCTGATGAGCATATTGTATGTTATTTTGTTGGTTGTATACCTAAAAGTGGAATTGCTGGATCAAAAAATAAGCACATCTTTAGCTTTAGTAGATAATAAGTAATAACTGTACAAAGTGGCTATTTCAAAATACACTTCTAACGACAGTATATGAGAATTCTGATTGATCCATATATTCATTAATTCTTACTATTGCCAATCTTTTTTATATTAGCCATTCTTGTTTCTGTATAGTGTTATTGTACAGAAATATCATGTGTATTTATTTTCAAATACATTTATTTGTATGAAGAAAAAAAATGATATATCATCCTGATCCTGAAAAAGTGCAATCAGAGAAGGAATTTTTAGAATCAATAATCGAACTCCCACATAGATGAACTACCAACATATTCTTCACGGAGACATTTGACCACAGCATAGTTGTGAGCTATTGGTCACAGCTTAGAGCTTTTGAGACCAAGGCTTAGGTAGGTTGAAGCCACAAATGAGCAGGTTAACTTTCCATAAAACAATTATTTTCCTCTTCAGAAGTGGTATACCTAATGTTTGTTAGCAACCTTGTAAATAGAGGCCAGTCATTCCCAAGAACTGTGGAATACAGTAGGTGGATGAATCACCACAAACCCATCAAGGACATCACTAAAAACTCATAATTATGAACCGTATGCTCATGTAAACTCTGTGAAATTCACCGTCGTATACTTGACATAGAATTCATTTACTCTCTTAATGTGCTTATTAAGCATGTAGTCTGGAACCCAGCTCTCAAGATTTGAGTCTACCACTTACTGGCTGGCTGACCTTGCCTAAATTTCTTGGCATGTCTGTATTTCAGTTTCCTCATATACAAAATGTAGATAATAATAGTATCTACCTTAAATAGTAGTAATGGGAATTAAATGCAAGTTAAATGAGTAATATAAAGTGCTTAGAACATGTGTAGCATATTGTAGGCATTATATAAAAATTTCCCATAATTTCATAGTATTATGTCATTAAACTATGTTCCATCAAC
This sequence comes from Cebus imitator, assembly GCF_001604975.1. Taxonomy (NCBI): domain Eukaryota; kingdom Metazoa; phylum Chordata; class Mammalia; order Primates; family Cebidae; genus Cebus; species Cebus imitator. Next base: position 724,034 of record NW_016107746.1, read on the forward strand.
TAAGATAACTCCCCAGTGGTCCCAGAGAATTTCATAGGCAAAGGAGGAGAGGTTACCAGCCTTAAGCTGAATCAGCTGTCATGAATTACCAAGTCGACCATGCTAATAAGTAGGACTTCTGAATCATCTGTGAGATTCTCTAATTCTGAAATTTAGAAAGCCAGGAAGTGAGTTTTTGAACAAGTGAGATGGTTTACTATTTGGGCTTGCCAACTTTTTAGTCTTGGAACTTCTTGCCTGTTTCAAAGTCTGGGTACGAAATAGACCATTTAACCCAGAGAGAGAAGACCTATTCTTAGAGACCTTTTCTAGAAGTTATTTGGGACATAAAGATTAGTCTATTGAAGCAGTTGTATCTGTTAGGATGCATGGTTAAAATAATAGAAACCCAACTCAAAATGACATAAATGATGAAGGAAAATTGTCTGTGGATAATCAGGCTTCAGGCATTTTTTGATCAGTACTCTAACAGAGAAAGATTAAAAAAAAAAAAAAGAAGTGAAAAAAGAAAGCACAACAAAATTAAGACCTAACATATCTGTATTATCAAAAAAATGTAAAGAGGATAACGTTACCTACTGCAGGGACAAGCTGATTTCTGGGCAAAAGACATTAAAAGAGACAAGTGCCCTATGTAGTGATAAAAGAGTAAATCCATATAGATGAATAATAGCATCAATATTCATAAAGTGAAATTGTAGAAAACACAACAAATAGAAATAAAGTCATAGTTCTAGATGTTAATTTGTATCTATTGACCCACAACAGGACAAATTTAAAAATCTGAGAAACAGAGAGCAAAATAATTCAATAGATTAAATTAGTACATTCTTTTCAGTGATTAAGAGACACTCAAGAGATCACATATTAAGATACAAATAACACTGAATAAGTTCCAAAAAATAGAACATACACTGATATTTCCATAATATAATAAAAATAAAACATAAAAACAAAACTCGGAAGACAAGCTTATCACTTGGATATTAATTTTCTTTAAAAGCCCTCTTTCTTCAAATCTGAGAACAAAATAAAAGTCAACACCTAAATTATAAAAAAAATCTAGAAAATGTTAGTGAAAATTGTCTATAACAGAACCTACGGAGATATAGCTATTCTGCTCAGAGTGGGGAAAATTAAATTGGGGAAATCAGATACTTGGGGATAAATTTTTTTAACCTCTTAATCTGAAACAAAATAAGCTTGAGATGGGTTGAAGAATTAAATGCATTTTATTAAGAAGTTGGAAAGACACTACAAAAGAGAGATAAAAAGGAGTATGATGGAATAGTATACAGCTGACAAACAGTTCCACTGAAAACAATTAGAACAGAGAAATGCTAGCAGAAAACATCTGCTTTAAGCCACGACAAAGTTTTCAAAGTAACTAGAACCTCAGACAAAATTCAGAAACAGGATCACTGCAACAGAGATGAGCTGCAATTTTGAATCGGTTTTTTCCTTCAAGCACTTTGCTACTAAAAGAAATTGAGTATGCGGGTAGAAGGCTCAGGCCACCTACCAGGAGGCAGAAAAGCTTTTGGCTGACACTTTGGATTAGACTAACTAAAATTAGAGACCTTGAGGGCTAAGGAGTCTCCTGAGAAGGAAAGGGTAGCGAATTGAGTCCAATACACATGCCATGTTGGTTTGCTGCCTCCATCCCCCCATCACCTACATTAGGTATTTCTCCTAATGTTATCCCTCCCCAATCTCCTCACCCCTGCTATCCCCCCTGTGGTCCCTCACCCCCCAACAGACCCCAGTGTGTGATATACCCCTTCCTGTATCCATGTATTCTCATTGTTCAACTCCCATTTATGAGTGAGAACATGTAGTGTTTGGTTTTCTGTTCTTGTGTCAGTTTGCTGAGAATGATGGTTTTCAGATTCACCCATGTCCCTGCAAAGGACATTAACTCATCTTTTTTTATGGCTGCATAGTATTCCATGGTGTATTTGTGCCACATTTTCTTTATCCAGTCTATCTTTGATGGGCATTTGGGTTGGTTCCAAGTCTTTGCTATTGTAAACAGTGCTGCAATGAACATACTTGGGCATGGATGTCTTTATAGTAGATCAATTTATAATCCTTTGCGTATATAACCAGTAATGGAATTGCTGAGTCAAATGGTATTTCTATTTCTAGATCCTTCAGAAATCACCACACTGTCTTCCACATGGTTGAACTAATTTACACTCCCATCAACAGTGTAGAAGTGTTCTCTCCAGCATCTGTTCTCTCCAGATTTTTTAATGATTGCCATTCTAATGGGCATGAGATGGATCTCAATATGGTTTTGATTTGCATTTCTCTAATGACCAGTGATGATGAGCATTTTTTCATATGTTTTTTTGGCCGAGTCCAGTGTTCTACTAGCTTTCTCCTTAAGACATTTGCTGAATTCTGAAGTTGCACATGGAAGGAGGCTAAGAAGTGGAACTGAAAACCTCTGAGAAGTAGGTTTTCTGCATTAGGGCAGTTTCCCAGTGTTGATAAGACAGCTAGAATACAGGGTCCACCTGTGCCAAGAGGCCCCAGAGACTAATCCTGAATTTCAAGTAGGACACTGGGAGACCATATTGCGTTAACGGGGTTCCTGAGTCCCTGAGAAATGAGGACCTTGCCTACCTGGTGTTCAGTCTCAGGGGTTAAGAGGTAGCCATTACTTAGGATTTTAGTCCTGGTGACCAGTTGTAATAGTTCATTTTATGTTTCAGATTGGTGAGGCAATGGTGCCCAGTTATTTGTTTGAACACAATCTTGATGTTGCAATGAGGGTATTTCGTAGACCTTATTAATCTTTTTGTAGATCTGATTAATCTTTACAATCAATCTACTTTACATAAAGGTGATTATTCTTGATAACGGAGTGGGCTTCATTTAATCAAGATTTAAGAGCAGAAACTGAGAATTACTGAAGAATAAGCAATTTCACCTCAAGACTGACACATAGAAATCCTGCCTGACTATCCAGTTTGCTGGTGAGAACTACATATTTTAGACTCAAGACAGACAGTTCCAACTCTTGCCTGAGTTTCCAGCCTGCTGCCCACACAAGACAGTTCAAATTTACCAGTCCCACAATCTTGTGAGCTAATTATTTCAATCTCCCCTTTTCTCTCTTCTTTCTCACCACATATATTAATACATGATATATAAAATACATCCAGCCACCAATCTTAACAAGCCTCTCACATAAAGGAGATCCCTTAACACATGTCTGAATTCTGAGGATGCACAAATAATGGTACTTCATCAGGGGAAACTCAATCACTTGTAACTTATAAACTCACTGAAGGCAAATTTATTAAATGAGACTGACAGTCTCTTCACTTCAATATGAAGCTGTGTTAGGCTGTGATTAAACAGGTCAAATTAGGCACTTTTAAATGACATATTTAACAAACCCATTTATTGTAGCTTAAAGGACCAGATGTAGACACTTCTAATATAGCTGCTTAAACCAGCTGCAATACCACAATGATTATTTTCAGATTGAATTGCTTATATTTTATCCCAGTTTATGAAACATTTTAAGGTCTTAATTTGTATTAATAATAACATTTATTGTATTTAATGCCATAGCCCACAGAACATATTGCAGGGATGGATTTAATTTAAGCTAAAAAGTCTTTAATTACTGCATAAGAAATGACCATGTTGAGTGCAGAAATTAAACTTGCATTCTGGGGCCAAATTTCCATGAGAGTAATAAATTAAATTAAAGCTGAAAAAGTGTCAATGTTTCTCGTTAGTTACTGCATAAGGAATAACCATATTGAATGCAGCAATTGAACTTGCATTCCGAGGCAAAATTTCCATGAGAGTAATAAATTAAATTAAAGAAGAAAAAGGGCCAATGTTTCCTTATTGGGTCAAAATATAATATTTGCTTTAAAGGCATCCATGTTTTGTATTAAGCACCCTCTCCTCTATCTTTGCAGCTGTAACTCAAATATGTCAATCATGGGGAGACCACTTTGGAACTCTGCCCCCTCTCTCCTTTCCCATCTTCCCCCACACCATGAGCTCCTCCATCAGCCTCTTGTAGACTTTCTCATCTTCAATATATGATATGGGTTCTACCTAATAGCACTTTCGAATCAATTAAAATGAATGGTAGTTACGTTTCAAACAATACAGTAAGCTACTAAATTCTCATTCTGAAAGTTCATATTCAAAAATGGAAGGTAGCTAAAATATATTTTTATTAATGTACTATTTTTCTTTGTTAGAATCGGAGGTAGGATTCAAACCCAAATATAAATTCTCTGAAGGCAAATACTTATTCATTACTATTCAATGAACTTTTAAATTTTCCTCTATAATTCAAACACAACTTTATTATGGATTTTAATCACTGTACAGCATAATTTTTTTTGTTTTTGAAATATTTATTTAATTGTGATAGAAACACACATAACATAAAATTGACCCTCTTTTTTTAAATTGCATTTTAGATTTTGGGGTACATGTGAAGAACATGCAAGATTGTTGCATAGGTACACACATGGCAGTGTGATTTGCTGCCTTCCTCCCCATCACCTATATCTGGCATTACTCCCCATATTATCTCTCCCCAACTCCCCACCCCCTGCTGTCCCTCCCCTATTTGCCCCCGACAGACCCCAGTGTGTGATGTTCCCCTCCCTGTGTCCATGTGTTCTCATTGTTCAACACCCACCTATGAGTGAGAACATGTGGTGTTTGATTTTCTGTTCTTGTGTCAGTTTGCTGAGAATGATGGTTTCCAGGTTCATCCATGTCCCTACAAAGGACCCAAACTCATCGTTTTTGATGGCTGCATAATATTCCATGGTGTATGTGTGCCACATTTTCCCTGTCCAGTCTATCATCGATGGGCATTTGGGTTGGTTCCAGGTCTTTGCTATTGTAAACAGTGCTGCAATGAACATTCGCATGTGTGTGTCCTTATAGTAGAATGATGTATAATCCTTTGGATATATTCCCAGTAATGGGATTGCTGGGTCAAATAGAATTTCTATTTCTAGGTCCTTGAGGAATCACCACACTGTCTTCCACAATGGTTGAAATAATTTACACTCCCACCAACAATATAAAAGTGTTCCTATTTCTCCACATCCTCTCCAGCATTGTTGCCTCCAGATTTTTTAATGATCGCCATTCTAACTGGCATGAGATGGTATCTCAATGTAGTTTTGATTTGCATTTCTCTAATGACCAGTGATGATGAGCATTTTTTCATATGTTTGTTAGCCTCATGTATGTCTTCTTTTGTAAAGTGTCTGTTCATATCCTTCACCCACTTTTGAATGGCCTTGTTTATTTTTTTCTTGTAAATCTGTTTTAATTCTTTGTAAATTCTGGACATCAGCCCTTTGTCAGATGGGTAGACTGCAAAAATTTTTTCCCATTCTGTTGGTTGCCAGTTTACTCTAATGACTGTTTCTTTTGCTGTGCAGAAGCTGTGGAGTTTGATTAGGTCCCTTCTGTCTATTTTGGCTTTTGTTGCCAAGCTTTTGGTGTTTTGGTCATGAAGTCCATGCCTACGCCTATATCCTGAATGGTTTTGCCTAGATTTTCTTCTAGGGTTTTTATGATGTTAGGACTTATGTTTAAGTCTTTAATCCATCTGGAGTTAATTTTAGCATAAGGTGTCAGGAAGGGTTCCAGTTTCTGCTTTCTGCACATGGCTAGCCTGTTTTCCCAACATACTGGCAAGCCGATTGCAACAGGACATCAAAAAGCTTAGCCACCATGATCAAGTAGGATTCATCACGGGGATGCAAGGCTGGTTCAACATATGCAAGTCTATAAACGTAATTCACCACATAAACAGAACCAAAGACAAAAACCACATGATTATCTCAATTGACGCAGAGAAGGCCTTTGACAAAATTCAACAACGCTTTATTCTAAAAACCCTCAATAAACTAAGTATTGACGGAACGTATCTCAAAATAATAAAGGCTATTTATGACAAACCAACAGCCAATATCATACTGAATGGGCAAAAACTGGAAGCATTTCCTTTCAAATCTGGCACTAGACCAGGATCCCCTCTCTCACCACTCCTATTCAATATAGTATTGAAAGTTCTAGCCAGAGCAATCAGGCAAGAAAAAGAAGTAAAGCGTATTCAATTAGTAAAGGAGGAAGTCAAATTGTCTCTATTTGCAGACAACATGATTGTATATTTAGAAGACCCCATCGTCTCCGCCCAAAAGCTCCTGAAACTGATAAGCAACTTCAGCAAAGTCTCCGGATACAAAATCAATGTGCAAAAATGACAAGTATTCCTATACACAAATAGCAGACTTAAAGAGAGCCAAATCAAGAATGAACTGCCATTCACAATTGCTACAAAGATAATAAAATACCTAGGAATACAACTAACAAGGAATGTAAAGGACCTCTTCAAGGAGAACCACAAACCACTGCTCAATGAAATAAGAGAGGATACAAACAGATGGAGAAACCTTTCATGTTCATGATTAGGAAGAATCAATAAAAGTGTTCCCTTTCCACCTCATCCACACCAACATCTATTATTTTTGGATTTTTTGATTATGGCCATTCTTGCAGGAGTAAAGTATCATATTACAGTTTTGATTTGTATTTCCCTGATAATTAGTGATGTTGAGCATTTTTTCATATGTTTGTTGGCCATTTGTATATCTTCTTTTTAGAATTGTCTATTTATGTCCTTAGGCCACTTTTTGATGAGATCTTTTTTTTTTCTTGCTGATTTGTTTGAGTTTCTTGTAGATTCTGGATATTAGTCTTTTGTCAAACACTCCATTGCATTAGCCATATTCTCTTTGTTAGAAGTGAGTTACTAGGTCCTGCTAACACTCAAGAAAGGGAGATTACACAAAGACATGAATATTAGGAGGCAGGGATCAGAAGCCGTTTGTAGAGCCTTCCTACTGCTGTACCCAAACGTGGCAACAAAAAGAGAGCTGGTATTTAATGTGGGTTTACCACCTACCAGGAAAAACATACTATACATATTATTCTCACACAGTCCTGTGAGGGAGGTAAAGGTATTAACCTCATTTGATGAATGAGGAAACTGAGGCAAAGAAAGCTTAAATAAGAAAGTCCCACAGTTTGTATGCAGCATCCTCAGGCTTCAAAATGTGATAATCTGACTCCAGACAGCATGCTTTTAACCTCAGTGCTAAATGTCCTCTCATTAAATGGTAGCTTTGGCCATTAAATGCAAGGGGAATGGATGTTGCAAAGGATATTAAAAGAGGAGAGCAGTAGGGAAAGAAAACCCAGGAGATGGGTTTACCAGCTATCCTGGGTAGCTCTACTCAAAAGACTGAAAAAGGAGATGAAATCCCCTAGCCAGGAGAAAATATGGAAATTTCCTTTGGGTTAAGTCCAAGAACCACCATTAAGTCTCGGAGACTAGGGATATCAGGAGAGCATCTTTGAGGCTAAAAGGCAAGGGTCTGACTCAGAAAGTAAAGAGCCTTGCTAATGACAGCACTGTAGTCTCAAGAGACAGGATGGCATCCTAGACACGGATACTTGGGAAAGAGCTTTAGAGCCTTAAACATCTGCAACCAAGTTGTGATTTTTATTTTCTAACTCAGAAGTCTTTGGGGTAAAAGTTTTAGCCTGGGACTCGCAGATAAGGATTGCTTCTGGCAAGAGAAAAAAGAAAAAGCATTTACTGAAATGACATGTACTCTTTCATCTGTTTCCTTATATTTAAAAAAGTTGTTTCAAAAAAGATTCATGACTCAAAGGCTAAGATTGCAATACTTCCCTGGAAAGGAAATAATGGCCACACACGTCACACCTGGCAAATGGTTTCACCACCCAGGGCCTTGGGAACACTTATCATTCTAGCAAAAACTGGCTTTTAGGGAGTGAAACAACAGCCTCTCTTTTCTAAGCCAAACATGTGGTCAGAACATTTGGTTAGAGGGCAGGAAACAGCAAATAAAGGTAATTTCATTTGAACTCATGCTCACTAGTTACATCCAAAAAGAGATTCTTAATGGAAGTCACAGCTGGTTCTCAGATAGTCAATTGTGCTAGCAAAATTAAAACAGAAAGTGGCATATGTCACTGGATTTTTTGAGGAAAAAGAAAAATCACTTCTTCACCACTGTCTAACTTGGGGCCAGAATATGGAGTGGAAAAGTGTGAATAGCATGTAACAGATGCTTCTTATCTCTAGGTATCACTCACTTTAAGAAATGCAATGTGAGTTTTTTTCAATTAGAGAATGAATTACTTTAAGGATGACTACTTTACATTTATAAGTATTGTTTAATTTAGGAAAAGATTCTGTTAAGACTTCAGAATTCCCATCCCTCAGAATTTTATTTGGAATCATGCTTGAAATCATGGCCTTGCAAAATTTTGAAGCTCGAGGAGACACTGGAGGTCAGCATAGATCTGGGAATCTTAGGGATTGTTGTTTGGGGAATAGAGACCTGGAAGGAGATCAGAATGCTACTAGCAAAATAAAACTTTCCTTAACTTGATTGTGACTGGTCAGAAATAAGGCTGGGACAAGAAGCAGGCTAGATGTATCCATGGAATTTGTTTCTTTCCCTAATTAATGGCTGTAGTTTGAAAGAAAGATGCACCCAAAAATTGTCTTTCAGAAGTTTTTGCCTTGTATTTACCGAATTTTCCTCATCCCAAAGCAGTTTAAAAGAACTGTTTTATACCTGAAGAGAATCTGAGATCCAAGTTCTAGTTAAGGGGTGAGATCTGATATGTGTTGAAATTGTAAAATTCTTTGATTTTCTTTGATTATTATTGTACCACTAGTTCATTCTTCACCACCTCAATCAATATAAAACATCTAAATATAAACTATTTTAGGTCAGACTTCAGTCTATGTCACCTTTGCATTCGCCATTCTGCCCAAGATGCTCAGCATATTGCTGTGAATGCTGAATGGTAAATGGTAACACTTTCTAGTATGTCAGTAATGAAGGCTCAGATCAGACACAATACCTGCAGCCTAATACCAACATCCTCCGCTTCTCACAACCTAAGCAAATTATACCTAAATACAAGGAGTCAAAAGCATTCAAGGAAAGTGTTTTTAAAGCCCTAGTTGATCCACAAGAGCATGCACCCATTAATTGACTTTTAAAAAAATTATTGAACCCCTGCGTTTCAGATACTGTCCTGGGTGCTGAGGCTCACAATATAAGCAAGACACAATACCTTCCTAGAAAAGAACTCTTTCTCTTACATTAAAAACATAATTTGTTTTATAGATATTCTGTTTACACTTTACTTATCAAAAATATGTCAATTTTACATACATCTGTTTATATCTGTAGTATCATTTATTATTAAAAGACACCAAATAATATGTAATCTGGCCCTGGAATTACCTCATCATCTTTCCTTAAAGGTGGAAATGGTGAGAGCTATTACTTTGGGAAATGATTCTAGTTTCATCTGAAATAATTTTGCTTCTTTTTCTTCTAACTCTTTTTGTATCTTCTGTATATAGTTTGGTCAAGCCATCTGCATTGGAATAATTATTTTCAGGATAACTTTCAAATATATTTTATAATCCGTATAGCTCAGGCAAAATGGGCCATAGGCCATGGGGCTGAAGCCCTGTTCTGAGTGCCCCTTGTTATTCTGGATGTATTTTCTTTAGATTCTGGGTCTTGAGGGAATTCAGAGAAAGGTTCTGCGGAGGGGACTACAGTGTTAGGATGATGGAGATGTTCAGGCTCAGGACAGTACCAACCTACCAAGCTATAAGGGAATATCTCAACATTTCCACAGACGGCATAGCTGCACCAGATGCTAAATAAAGCATCTTTGTAGCTAGTCTCTGGCTACTGCAGAGTTCAATGTAATGCTGAGTTTTAGGAAGTCTTACTCTGCCTCCACAGACTCTGCAAAATGAAACTGGCCACCACTATAACCCACATTTCAAAGTGTCACCTACATATACAAGCTCTTGACTTTTTGTTAAAATGACAACTTTTATTTTTTGCCTATCCCAAATGGCTCCTCTTTGGGTAGAAATTACAGCCTCTTTGTTGTTTCCCATTCTCCCTGGAAATAGTCGCTTCAACATGTTAAGCCTGATTTCTTATTGGTTATACACATAGACCTAATCATCATGTGGATTTCTCAGACTGGCAGGTCATGCACTGAAAGTTCTAAGAAGCTGACTTTTCAGCTGTTGTTATACCTTGTTTATGCAGATTGTTATTTATTTTTTAAAAATCATATGGGTTTCTTCAGGTTGTTTAGAGTAGGAGGAAGAATAAAGAGGGCAATAAATAATTGATCTTGTCTAGTTCAAAACACGGAAATGAGCTCATTTTGCTGTAGAGGTTTGGGGGATGCCTGGAGAAGCCAGAGAGGTCAAGTGGAGGCTCCCTTGGAAGGTGGCTGCTCCTGAGACATGGAGAAAAGGCAAGGGCCAAGGGCAAGAAGGCCTACCCTGTGAGGAGATGCAACCTGGTGGGTGGCCTGCTTTTTGCAAAGTCTGAGGAAAGATCAAAAGAAAAAGAGACAATTCTGAGGAATAATAATGCAGAAAACAATGGGGTGGGATGTCTCACACCTGTAATCCCAGCACTTTGGGAGGCCAAGGTGAGCGGATTGCTTGAACGTAGGAGTTCAAGACCAGCCTGGGCAATTGATGAAACTCTGTCTCTACAAAAAAATACAAAAATTAGCCAGGCATAGTGACACAGCTTGTGGTCCCAGCTGCATAGTAGGCTAAGATGAGAGGCTTGCCTGAACTCAGAAGGCAGAGATTTCTGTGAGTCGAGATCATGTCACTGCATTCCAGTCTGAGTGACAGAGTGAGACCTGTTTAAAACAAAAATAAAAATAAAAAATAACAATAATGCAAAATAATCCTGTTTTAGTTGGACTTCTAGCTTTGCCCAAATTAATGATCAATTGTAATATCAATTGTAATATCAATTCGTTTGGCACAATGAAACAGCTTTAACAATATTAACAAAATAAAGTGGGAATTTTGGCCTATCGAAATAAATTAATCCATCCTCTTCTCTTTTCCTTCCCCTTCTCTATTGTTTTCTTCCCTCCTCTGTACTGATTCCCTCACTTCTTCCTGTCTTCCCTTCCTTTCTTTTTTCCTTTCATTCTCCCTTCCTTTTCCACAGGAAGAAAGGGATGTTTTAGTTGGCTTCCACAAGGCTTAACTGAGAAATGCAATACTCACCTATGCTCTCTAAAACTTATATCTCATTAGTAACCAATGCACATCTAGCACCTAGTATGTTTAAATAGATATCTGCAATATTTGGCAAGGCTTTCCTGTTTGCCAGCTTTACCCACACCCCACTCTCCAACCCCAATCCAACACATACACCAACACAATCTTCGACTGTCAACTGAAGCTGAGAAGAAATCCATGGCTTGCTGATTTTTGGAATACAGCAGACCATCAATGCTGTCACCACTGTTTCTCCATTTCCTAGCATTGGCACCTAACATAAAGAAAGCGTCCAGAGAAAAGTTCTCAAATAGATTACGACAAAGTCACACGTATTGTCTAACTATAGAAAGCCCAGAATGTAAACTTCCTATAGTGCCACATTTTCATGAAAAATCTTCAGAGTTTCCTGAGCAACTTCACAATAAAAGTTAATTGATTTTAGCAAGTTTTATCCCTTAACTTGTGGCCATTTTTTACAACAGAGAGTTTACTACTTGACAAGAGTTATACGGTGGTAAGCAATAAGCAGCAACGTCAGAATTCCTTTTTATTCATCAGGTTTTTATCATGTTAAACACTGTGATGGGTGCCAGGGATAAAATCGTGAAAAAGAATCAGTCTGTGTCCTCATAGGAATTGTTGGGAAATGGCCCAAACTCTTCAAAGCTGGGTGATTCTCTCCAGCATATTGTTTAAAACTTTTAATTACTACATGTGATGGATAGTCACTGACTCTGGCAGAAAACTGTAGAAGGGTAAGGTCATAAATGCTAAAGTACATGCTAAATATGTACATCTAAGCACTTAGCACATCCAGTGCCTTTAGAAGATGGTATTCTCTTTCCCCTAGAATCAACGTCACTTCCTTATATCAATCAAGGAAGTGCTTTACTATGCATCTTAACTTGTTAGCTCAGAAAATAATAATTCAGCGTCTCGAATTTGCTCCATTTTCAAACTGTTCGAATCCTCAATTGTCGGTTGTCTTAATGCCAAAGCTCAGTCAACTGACCCATATTCAGTCCAGTGGGCAAGTAGAGTTATTTTTTCCAAGAATGACATAGATTAGCATTATCTGCACCACATCTTAGGGCAAGTTTCCTCTGGAAACAATTGTTAACATGTGAAAGTCAGACTATGGGTGTGGCTCATGTCCTGGAACAAATTTTTGCCAACCCAGGGTGGGAAATGGCTTGTGGTGGGTTTGAAATCACTGTGCAATTCGTTCCTGGGCTCAACTCAGGGCCAGGTTTTGCCCATGGAACTGCCTGTGTGTACAACACACAGTGAAACGTGGCTTCAGTCCCAACCAAAACAAGAAAACAAACATCATAACTGGCAGAATTGTTCATAGAATAATTAAACCAAAAGCAGACATCCAAGATTAAAAAAAAATCTAAGTTGGAAGCATGGGGACCAAAACGAAATAAAAACGGTAGAGCAGGAGGAGTCTGAATGTCAACAGTCCAATATTAGAACCAGAAACCAATCCAGAAAACTGCTTCAAAAAGAGGGACAGGGTATGTTAGGGTTGGGGCAGAGCAGTAAGTGTTCAAGAATAAGGTCTTGAACACTAAGCATTTAAAAAAAAATTATTTATTATACTTTAAGTTCTGGGGTACATGTGCAGATTGTACAGGTTTGTTACATAGGTATACACGTGCCATGGTGGTGGTTTGCCGCATCCATCGCCCCGTTGTCTACATTAGGTATTTCTCCTAATGCTATCCCTCCCCAATCCCCCAACCCCCTGCTATTCCTCCCCTAACTCCCCCACCCCCAGACCCCAGTACGTGATGTTCCCCTCCCTGTGTCCGTGTGTTCTTATTGTTCAACACCCACTTATGAGTGAGAACATGAGGGAACACTAAGCATTTTTAAAAATTCTTGTACCCTCACACAAAATGAAGATCATGGCAATATATAAAAAAAGTAGAAGCAGGCTAGAAAATAACTTACATAGTTTATATGGATATGACTTGCTCTAGGAAAAAAATCTGCTTTCAGTATTCCCTTCTCAATTATTGAACCTCTGAGACAAGCCTCTTCTGTCTTTTCCCCTACCTAAGGCATATTATCCCCGCTGCAATTACACAAAAAAGTCTCTTAACCAAGTTTTGTCCCTTTGCCTTGAGCTCCTGAATATGATTAGAAACCGTGGTGAAAGGACAGAATAATATGAATAATTGCAACAGTTCATGAAATGGAAATGAATGGTGCTCTTATTCATCCAGATGCTTAAACAAATCTAGATTTTTGTCTCCATGCCAAGAAAATGTTTAAGATAATTTAGTGGATTTTGCATTTTTCCTTCATGTGTGAAATCACAAATAATTTGTGCTTATTAGCCAAATTCTTTTCTAGAAATGGAAAATTCTATCCTCCAAAATTAAGATTCCCAAGATAGTAGTAACAGTTGTTCACATGTTAATAATTGTTTCCAGAGGAAACTTGCCCTAAGATGTGGTGCAGATAATGCTAATCTATATCATTCTTGGAAAAAATAACTCTACTTGCCCACTGGACTGAATATGGGTCAGTTGACTGAGCTTTGGCATTAAGACAACTGACAATTGAGAATTCGAACAGTTTGAAATCTAACCTAATTCTAACTAAGAAATCTAACTTAACTCTAAATCTAACTTAATTTCCAAATTCCCAAAGAGAATTATTTTCCAAATAAATTTGTTAGAATAAATGTCTTTTGATGTACCATCCATTTAGAGAAGCTTGCGATGAGCAAGTTTCTTGATAAGCAAGTTTTAAATAGATCAGTCTTCTTAATTCTCTGACAAAGACACAAACAAATAAGTCAATAAATTAAAAATGAAGATAAAGTTGCTTTAGGTGAACCAGTGGCCTCCAGTCTTATAACTGGAGTGTGCCTATTTATCTCAAAACTTGACCTAATATGCAGCATGTGATGAAGTCATTTAAAGAGACCTAAAACACTAAAATGCATTAGTGTTTACTGGCTCTCTCAGTAATGTTTCAAACTATCTCTTACATGTCTCTATTGTAGCACATGACACTGTCTTCCAGCTATTATTTACACATGTGCCAGGAAGCTATTCCAAAGGACTAGTAGATGTGCTCCTGTTCCCACTGCCTCCTCTCCCTCCAAATCCTTAGGTTATTCCAGTCCTGTTCTTGCCTAGGACATCATGTCACCCATTGGCTTAGGAGGGGTAAAGTCTTAGAGAAAAACCACAGAAGCAGCATCCCTGGGCTGTGAATTTAAAAACTGAGGGAAAGGGGTAAAACGGAAAGATTTGGAAGAATAGAGGTACTGTTTTCTCCTTCTCCTAACACCTACTAGACCAAGAATGGGGAATGGGGAATGGGGAGAAGAGACATCCAGGAAAGGGGAAAGACATAAATGGAGAATAGTGAAGTTAACATGAAGAGGCAATCTACCTTCATGCATTCATGCAGCTAAGCATCACTAGTTGCCAACACCAGGAAATTTTTTGAGTGCTGAATTTGAAACCATCAACATTAGACTCTCCATTTGAGGACATTGCATGTGTGCAGCTAGGGAGCGCTGCATGGGTTTTCCTTCTTATTGTACTCCTTCAAGAAGCAACCATGGGTGATAGTCAGCATCTCACCTGTTGACCATCCTACAGCATGAATGCCCATCTATGTTCCAAAACTTTGCTTGGGAACTACCCCCAATTAAACTACCTCCTGTTGATAGCTCTTTATTCTGTGGCCCAAGTAATTTATAGCTGTCTCTACCCTCTGGAAACTTAGAATGGAGTTGATATTGTAGAAAGAAAGTGCTCTCACACCTAAACAATTTGGGGATAGATATTTGTGTTTCATGTTGAGTCATTTCTGATTTATCATACTTTCTAGTAATTTCTTCCTTTTTAAGTTTTTAAAGTTGTTCACTTATAATTAGTAATATTACCTTATCTTTTTTTTTTTTAACTCTCTGCTATATCTGTAATAGCATATTCTCTTTTTTCTCATATTATTATGTGTGCTTTTTTCTAATCTTTTTGTGACTAATCTCAGAGTTTGGTCTACTTTATTAGTTGCTTTTTGTTTTTTAACAAAAACAACCTTTTGCTTTTGTGTTTTTTTATATTATAATTTATTTTCTATTTTATTGATTTCTACTGCTATTTTAATTATATCTTTCCTACTTTGGGGGTTTATTCTACTTTTTTTCTTTTCTTATTTCTTAAGGTGCACACTTAGCTCATATTTTTTATTCCTCCTTTGATTTTCTAATACAATTATTTATGGTTACATCTTTTGCTCAAAACACCAGTTTTTTCTATATCTACAAATTTTGTTAGTCTTTTAAAATATTTTATAGTACTAAGTCCTTTAAAATCTTTATTATAATTTCTTTTACAGACCATGAATTATATTAAAATTTGTTTTTTTCTAAATATGTGAGGTTTACTTATTAACATATTTTAAATGAGTTTATAACTTACACTTGTGATCAAAAAACATGGTCTATGTGATATTGATTCTTTGAAATTTGTGGAGGCTTTCTTTATGGCTTAGTGCATGATAAATTTCTATGTGTGCTTAAGAATAATGTATATTCTCTATCAAATGTAGAAATCTACTTGTGCTTATTAGGTCAATAATTTTTTTGTATTATTTTCATCTTCTATATCTTTGCTGATTGATATATCTAACTTAATAATGGAGAGTGATATGTTGAATCACCTTCTATGATGAAGAGTTAATAATTCTGTTCCCACAGTTCTATCAATTTTGCTTTATCTATTGCAATACTTTTATTAGATGCATACATGTTTAAGATTGCTCTATATTCTTAGTATTTTAACACTTTCATTTTTATATAGTGATGGTCTTCATCACTAATAATATTGTTGTCTTAAAGTCTATTTCATCTGATGTAAGTAGAGCCACACCAGCTTTCGTGGGCAGCTATTCCAGTTCAAGATCTCGTCTCTATCACTTACCCTCCGAAGAAACTGTTTTGGAAATAATCCCCCAAAAGTGCATGTACACATACACACACACAAACACAAACCCACACCCCCCCACACACACATACATCCATAAGCATAGACAGATACATACCTCCCCACTGGACAAAACAAATTTTAACTCTGGAAAGTTTAAAGAGCATTTGGGATGAATCATGTTTTGCAGGTTTACTTTGTGCTATCACTGTGCTTCTTTATTCCCATTGCTCCCTTTCCTTTTCTAGAAAAGAAGTACTTTTAATACTGTTGTATGCTCTTAGCAAATATTGCTTAATTCTCACATATGCATGTTTCAATTCACCAGCTGGATGTTTTGATAGGAATTCTAGACAGCCAAATTCTACGACCTGATATTCCCCATATATTCTTGCATCATAATATGAATAGGTGTTCCCCTCTTTGACCACATTTGAGGCTGCAGGTACCCTGTTTTCAGCTGGAAATTGCTCCAACTTCTTCCTCTTTGATTTGCTTCCTTTTTAAAGTATTTCCTTTCTCCATCCTGTTTTGTGCCTACAAACTCACTTTCTGCCCAGGTATATTTTTATTATGCTTCATTTTTAAATTTTGAAGATAATTTTAATTATAAAGTTATATTAATAATGAGTAATATAAATAAGATATTTTAAATACAGAAAAAATATTAATAGCTCCAGCAATCACACCTCTTAGAGAACACCATTACTAATATTTTGCTGTCTCCCCCCAGTGATTCACATATACTATATATATAATATATAGTATATATGAATATATACATATTTATATATTATATATATATGGTTTCTCATATATATATATATATATATATATATATATATGGTTTTTTTCATTACCAAACTGTTATTACTTTCTACATTCTGCTTTATGGCTTTCTTCTTACATACCTAAGATTATATCATAAGTATTTTATCATGCCAATAACTACACTTAAGGACATATGTTTATGTTAGCATGTAGTTGCAGTTCTTTCTCAGTCATATAGCTATACCAGAAGTTATTTAATCCATGTTCTGTTCTTGGACATTTGGGCTGTTACCAATTTATTGATATTAGAATGCTGATATGAAAATGCTTGCTTGTAAATTCTTGCATCCATCTTTGATTGTTTTCTTATGACAAAGTCTTAGAAGTGGATGTTAACCAAGTGTTGTGTTTGTTGACTTTTTAATTTCACTGGTTGCTATGTTTTGTAATATTCCCTTTGACATGTGACCATCAACTTACACTTGTAAAATACTGCATCCTAGCCAGAGTCTATGGCCCTACCAGGCCTCTGTTTTTCTGGGAAAAGAGAAGAAATGTATAGCAGATGCTCCTTTGAATTTTATTAATGTGTAAGTCTTCTTGTGGTCATAAATGTAGCCTATCCATTTAAAACATCAAATTCACAGCAAGAAATAGGGAGAAAAGATCCTTCCTAACCCTCCTTGGCTAGCACTCATGATATGGGAGCACAGGCTGCTTTAGCTTCAGCCATCCTGTGCCTGGTTATGAAAGTCATGCTTAAACGTCATGACTTTGAGATGATTTGAAACATTTGGAATCCAAGTTTGTTTCTTCTTTTAATCTAGGTTCAATTGCTGGTATCTCCTGATGCTCTACATTTCCATAGTTAAAATTTGGGCTGAGCTTTAGGGAAATTAAGGAAGGACTACTTTCACCTTTTGATGCTCCCACTGTTCCGACATGCAGGCTTGAATAGCTTGGCTACAGAACAGTGCATTTTTCATTTCCCATTTGAAACCAGAGTCGGAGCCTGTATGCAATTACTGAGACTAGTCTCTGAGGCAGTAGTCTCTGATCATCCACTTCAACTGCACTCCTGCATGATACACTTAAGTTTCTGTTGCCTGTGTTGAGGAAAATCTGGGACATGAACACATGTGGTAAACTACAGAATGATAATAATAAAGTAGTTTTCATTTGTCAAGCCCTTCTTTGTTCTAGAAGCTGTACTCTTCAGGCCATCTCCTTCAGTACTTTAATCACCAGACATCACCAAGAGTTGAATATTGTTGTTCCTTCCACTTTACAAGTAAGAAAACTGAGGCCAAGTCAGGTGGGTAGTTTAATGTAAGACTTTACCTCAGGAGAGATACGTAGGATTGAAAATAAATGTAGAAACTTGCAGCTCACAGCCCACGCAGATACCATGGACTTTCACTTTCCACGGATGCATCAGAATAACATATGAAATAGAATTGAAAGAACTAATGACAGAACTTTGAGCAATATTTTAGTGTCAGGAGAATGATGAGTCAATGAAGGTGACTACAGATGAGTCAATGAAGGTGACTACAAAGAAACAGATTAAAGAAGAACCAGAAGAAAATGAAAAAGGAGCAGTGATTTTCAAAAGAAAGGAGATGTCAATAAATATCACCAAACACCAGAGTGACCATGTAAGGTCTAGAGATGTCTTTTACGCAAATGTTCATCAGTAGGAAAAATGTATGAATAATGTGTATTGTATTTGCATAATGGACTAGTTATTATATAGCACTAAAAATTAATAAAATCAATTGACATGCAACAGTATGGATGAATCTTAGAAATATGACATTAACTGAAAAAGAACAGTTGCTAAAGTAATTGTACATATTATGATATTCGTTTTAAAAAATGTTCAAAACTAAAATAAAGGCGTGACGAACATAGCATTTAATATAATATGTTACCTGGGCAAAGAGAATAAGGGGAATGAAATGGTGGGTTTGAGCACAGTTAGGTGTAGGTTATTTTTGAAGCTTTGACTTTTATTTCATTGTTGTATTTTAGTAATACTTTATCAAAACTAACTGAAGGTAAATGGGCATTGAATGACCAATAACAAATATGGCATGAACCAGGATTATGACTGACCCAATTCAGTGCATCAAAGGAACAAGTAGTACCCATGTTTCGAAAAGCTTGGTTGAGAAGTAAAAGGAGAAGGTAGAATGTTGAAGGAGGAGTACAGAAAAGGCTGGTGGCCTTTATGCCTGACTTCCTGGGCCCAATTCCTAGCTCTCACATTAATTAATAAACTAGGTGATGCCAGGAAGGTAACTTAACTTTTCTGTGTCTTAGATGTCTCAATATGAAACTGAGAAAAGGAATGTTCAATAGTATCGCTATGAGCAGTAGATGAGTTATGAAACAATTGGAACAATACCTGACGCAGAACAAATGCCTTATATATGTTTGCTAGATAAGCATGGCTAGAGGAGATGCAGAGAGTAAGGAAAGTTTTGATTTTTTTTTCATTTTAAAACGAACAATATTGGAGAAAAGGTCATCTATAGAAGAGAAATAAAGTAATTAATGTAGTAAGGTCTTGGGAAAGACAGGCAGGAATGGAGTCTAGAGGACAGAGAAAGAGATTTTTTTCAGATGGGGAAAAGATCAGAACTTGTCCTGAGAATAGAGAAAAGCAGTGATGAGTGCAGAAGTACAGATTTTAAGAGGCAGCATAGGTGAGAGGTTCTAAGATAGGAAGTTTTGCCCCATGACTCTATAGTCATTATTATTCTATAGACAAAGTGTGCAGAGGCACTTGCAGCTAAAAGGCAGAATTTTAAATGTTCTCACCAAAAAGAAATGATAAATATATGAGAGGTGCTAGATATATCAATTTGGCTTATTTAATCATTTGACAATATATGCATGTATTAAAACATCACTTTGTGCTCAATTCCAGAACTTGCTGGAATGTCCACCATGAGTAATGAGAGAGAAAGCTTATTAGGGGTGCACACATTCACACACACACACACACACACACACACACACACACATACATTGGGTAGTGGTGGTGAATATCTACTCAAGTTGGATAAAAGCAATTACAATAATACCAATGTCCATAACACTCTCTCTCTCTGTCTCTGTGTGTGTGTGTGTGTGTGTGTGTGTGTGTGTGTGTGTGTGTGTGTGTGTGTTTTCAATAAGTGGTGTAGAAGCAGAGAAAGCAGATAGTTGAATGTCACCCAGGTTCAATACTTACAGGTTGGATGTTTAGGGCAGAAAACAGAGCTGGAATGTTGGAGATTCCGACAAGAGGATGAAATGGATTAATCAGTACCTCATGGAAAGGCTTGCACACATAAAGAAGTAAAGCAGGAGAGGGTAGCATTTGGGGAGAAAAGGCATTTGCAGAGGGACTAGACATCTTCATTTGCTTAAAGTGATGTCTTATGAATAACAGAGTTAAAGGGAAAAGAGGCTATGATCAGAAACAGCATACTAGTTTCTGCTGTAGAACATCTTCAGTTGATGTAAAGAATAAGTGTGACCTTAGAAAAATAGAGAAGAATGGGAAAAAAGGCCATTGTAACCATGAAAATCAAGAAAACTTGAAGTGAGGAAGCTGCCTCAGCAATTCCTCCACCATCTTATCTACATAACGGAGGGTCTACCCTGCATACCAGTGGGGTGCCAACTGCTTACTGGTAACAGATGTGGTGGCAGAATGGACCTACCTCATGGAAATAGTCATTATCTTCTCGTAACCTAATGATATGATGCAATCGAAAATGGACTGCAAGCCTACAGTCTGGAGAATCTTCAGACCACTTGGATGAGGACAGCTAATGATGCAAGTCAAGGGTGTGGGTGGAGCAGCTGGAGAACCACAGAAGGCACAGCAGTGAGTCATGTGAGCACTTCAGAGCAGGCCACTAGGGCTGCTCAGTCATGGCAGGCGGAAGTTCTAAAAATGTTCAGAAAAGGACTCATTCCCAAAGGCAGCACCACATGTGGCAGACTGCATCCTCCCTCCCTAAGTGCTTTTGGAAATTTGGGAACAAACATTTTCTCTGGTCTCCGGAAGAATGTGTTAAGACCAAACAGCTGTGTGTCTTGGGAAAAGCTGATGTCAGAAATGCTTATTCTCTCCAGTCACTGGAACTCATTCAAATCAGTAAATGCTTTTTGCTTAAGCTTCCTCATTTCCTTGAATGTAGGAAGTCAAACCTTATCAACACGACTTCCTCCACCCAGCTTCACCATGCAACCTTCGGGGACAAATGTCAGTTCCAGTTAAAGTCAGTACTTGGTAACCCTGCTGTCTTAAAGACACCAACTGTTGCCACCCATGGAGCACACAGAATGGACACCCATATAAGAAGATATGGAAGGAGTAGTGGTGAGTGGGGAAGGGCAATGTTTTACGGTTCTGTGCAATGGAAAATATGAATCCCAGAGCCTGTTAGATTCCTGAATGTGAATCCTGGCTCTATCATCTTAGGAAATTGACGTCTTTGAGCCTGAATATTTTCATCTGGAAAATGGAAACAATAATATTTTATAGAATCAATGGCAGGATTAACATGATAGCATGTATAAAATGCTGTATATACAGCCAATATCATACTGAATGGGCAAAAACTAGAAGCATTCCCTTTGAAATCTGGCACTAGACAAGGATGCCCTCTCACCACTTCTATTCAATATAGTATTGGAAGTTCTAGCCAGAGAAATCAGGCAAGAAAAAGAAATAAAGGATATTCAATTAGGAAAGGATGAAGTCAAATTGTCTGTATTTGCAGACAACATGATTGTATATTTAGAAGACCCCATCATCTCAGCCCAAAATCTTCTTAAACTGATAAGCAACTTCAGCAAGGTCTTGGGACACAAAATCAATGTACAGAAATCACAAGCATTCCTATACACCAATAACAGACTAAAAGAGAGCCAAATCAAGAGCAAACTCCATTCACAATGGCTACAAAGAGAATAAAATACCTAGGAACACAACTAACAAAGGATGTAAAGAAACTCTTCAAGGAGAACTACAAACCACTGCTCACAGAAATAAGAGAGGACACAAATAGATGGAAAAACATTCCATGCTCGTGGTTAGGAAGAATCAATATCGTGAAAATAGCCATACTGTCCAAAGTAATTTATAGATTCAATGCTATCCCCATCAAGCTACCTATGACCCTCTTCACAGATCTGAAAAAAACCACCTTAAACTTCATATGGAACCAAAAGAGAGCCCGCATAGCCAAGACAATTTTAAGCAAAAAGAACAAAGCCGGTGGCGTCATGCTACCTGACTTCAAACTATACTACAAGCCTACAGTAATCAAAACAGCATAGTACTGGTACCAAAACAGAGACATAGACCAATGGAACAGAACAGAGTCCTTGAAGGCAATGCCACACATCTACAACCATCTGATCTTTGACAAACCTGACAAAAACAAGCAATGGGGAAAGGATTCCCTGTTTAATAAATGGTGTTGGGATAACTGGCTAGTCATGTGCAGATAACAGAAACTGGATCCTTCCTGGCATCTTACACTAAAATTAACTCCAGATGGATTAAAGACTTAAACATAAGACCTAACACCATAAAAACCCTAGAAGAAAACCTAGGCAACACCATTCAGGACATAGGCATAGGCAAGGACTTCACGACTAAAACACCAAAAGCATTGGCAACAAAAGCTAAAATAGGCAAATGGGATCTAATTAAACTCCAGAGCTTCTGCACAGCAAAAGAAACAATAATTAGAGTAAACCGGCAACCAATAGAATGGGAAAACATTTTTGCAATCTACCCATCTGACAAAGGGCTAATATCCAGAACCTACAAAGAGCTAAAACGGATTTGCAAGAAAAAAACAAACTAACACATTGAAAAGTGGGTGAAGGAGATGAACAGACATTTTTCAAAAGAAGACATATATGAGGCCAACAAACATATTAAAAAATGTTCATCATCATTGGCCATTAGAGAAATGCAAATCAAAACCACATTGAGATACCATCTCACACCAGTTAGAATGGTGATCATTAAAAAGTCTGGGATCAACAGAGGCTGGAGAGGATGTGGAGAAATAGGAACACTTTTATACTGTTGGTGGGAGTGTAAATTAGTTCAACCATTGTGGAAGACAGTGTGGTGATTCCTCAAGGACCTAGAAATAGAAATTCCATTTGACCCCGCAATCCCATTACTGGGCATATATTCAAAGTATTATAAATCTTTCTATTATAAAGACACATGCAGACATCTGTTCATTGCGGCACTGTTTACAATAGCAAAGACCTGGAACCAACCCAAATGCCCATCGATGATAAATTGGACAAGGAAAATATGGCACATATACACGTGAAATACTATGCAGCCATAAAAAACGATGAGTTTGCTTCCTTTGTAGGGGCTTGGATGAATCTGGAAACCATCATTCTCAGCAAACTGACACAAGAACAGAAAATCAAACACTGCATGTTCTCACTCATAGATGGGTGTTGAACAATGAGAACACATGGACAGAGGGAGGGGAGCATCACACACTGGGGTCTATTGGGGGGGACTAGGAGAGGGACAGTGAGGGGTAAGAAGGTTGGGAGGAATAACGTGGGGAGAAATGCCAGATATACGTGATGGGGGGTTGGAGGCAGCAAACTGCATTGCCATGTATGTACCTATGCAACAATCCTGCATGACCTGCACATGTACCCCAGAACCTAAAGTACAATTTTAAAAAGTGCTGCATATGGTAAAAAGAGTCAGTTCTTATGTTCTATTGCACCACACAGTGACTATAGTTAACAATAATGTATATTTCAAAATAGCTAAAAGAGAGGATTTTAAATGTTCTCACCAAAAAGAAATTTAAATATTTGAGGTGATGGATATGCCAATTTGACTGATTTGATCATTCCACAATATATACATGTATTGAAAAATCACCTTGTACTCCATAAATATATACAATTATTATTTGCCAATTAAAAATGAAACAAATTAAAAATAGTAGATGATCAGGTAATGAGCCTACATTTTCCCCTCATATTACTTTTCATAAATGGCATGTTCTGGGAACTGTGACATGGCAGAACATGACATATCATCTTATATTCTGCTGTTAAATTCCTAAGACTATAATACACTCATAGTTTTTCTCCTGTGAGTTGATTTTTACATTCTCTCAACTGTTACTTACTTCCCCGTTGACCTCTACTTCCTTGCATGATTCTTCATCTCCTGTCTTTAGATGGTGTTTACCACAGGAAGGCAAGCTCTTTGGGATAACAGTCTCTGAAATACTAGCCAACAATAATGCTAGATTCATGTCACTGCCAAACTCATGCAGCGCATACTCAAGGGCTTTTGAATTATTAATCCTTTTGAAATTACCTTCAAAATATTAAATTAACTCACGACAAATGCATGTTAATATAAGACTAGCTTTTTAAAATGTGTGATCTTGTTAGAAATCTGAGCATTATATATGCAAACAAAGATTTTTACATATTATGATTAATTGTCCTTCAGATTTTCTTCAATTATGCATTAGAAATCAACTGGGACAGGAGTTCTCAAACTTTGCTGCACATTGGAATCACGTGGGGACCTTTAAAAAACATCGGTTTCTCTTTGCCACTTTCAGACATCTGTAACTCAGTTGTTACAAGGCATGACCTGAGCATCTGGATTTTCCCAGATAACATGCAGCAAAATCTGGGAACTGCTGTTAGTGTCTACTATCCACTCAAGGACCATCATTAAAAGATACTTACATCTGTACACGTGTGTTTATATTAATGTTTCTCAGCTTACATCTACTGATTCATTTAGTAAATATTTGTATAAGACATTAGGAGATACAATGTTTTTAAAATACATTGTTTTTAAGAGTTCTACCTCCTCACAGTTTGTTACATAATTAGGGAAATCACCTCATTCAAGATGCAGCATAACATTTATTAGTCAAGAAGAGGCTTTTTTTCAGTAAAAAGATAAACCCTTACCAGCTATATGACAAAATAGTCTGCTATCATTTTCTCCTTGTCTCTCTCTCTAACTTTTGGGTTCATGGGTATATGTGCAGGTTTGTTATTTAGGTAAACTGCATGTCACAGTAATTTGGTGTACAAATTATTTTGTCACCAGCTAATAAGCATAGTACCATATAGGTATTTTTTGTGATCCTCTCCCTCCTCCTCCTACCCTCCACCTCCACCTTCAAGTAGTCCCCTCTTTGTGTCCATGTGTTCTCATTATTTAGCTCTCCCTTATAAGAGAGAACATGTGGTATTTGGTTTTCTGTTCCGGCATTAGTTCACTTAGGATAATGGCCTCCAGCTCCATCCATGTTCTCTCTCTTTCTCTCTCTCTCTCTCTTTCTCTTTTTTTTTTTTTTTTTAACCCCGAGATGGAGTTTCACTCTTGTTGTTGCCCAGGCTGGAATACAATGGCACGATCTTGGCTCGCAACCTCTGCCTCCCGGGTCAAAGCAATTCTCCTGCCTTAGCCTCCCAAGTACCTGGGATTACAGGCACCTGCCACCACACCCAGCTAACTTTTTGTATTTTTAGTAGAGATGGGGTTTCACTATGTTGGCCAGCGTGGTCTCGAACTCGTAAGCTTAGGCGATCCACCCACCTCGGCCTCCCAAAGTGCTGGGATTACAGGCGTGAGCCACCGCACCCAGGCCCTCTCTTTTCTTAAACTCTGCCTTTAGCCATACAAAAGTATAAAGCCAAGTCAAGTGGAGGGGAGTGTGTGTGTGTGTGTGTGTGTGTGTGTGTGTGTGTGTTTGCTCAGGTACAGCAAGGGTTACTTACGGCTTGTAAAAGCCACAGTGACACACTTCCCAGTTTCCTCCTACTGTACCTGTCTCTATTTCCTCCTCCTGTGCTACTCATACTCAAACCCTTTTCACTTTCCATTTCTCTGTACCTCATCCCTACTCTCTGTAGAAATGACAGAGCACTCATCATGCACAAGATTATGAAATGAATGCCCACATCTTTCCACCTTGTGTATTTGACTGGAAACGTGATGGAAGATTAAAAAGTTGAAATAAACTGAATATGGGCATCAGAGCCAAAATAACTTGTTAATTTAACATGCGATGTTTGTATTTTTGTGTCTGACTTATGTCACTTAATAAAATGTCCTTTAGCCTCACTTATGTTGTTGCAAATGACAGAATTTCATTCCTTTTTATGGCTTAATATTATTCATGTGTGTGTGTGTATTATATATTTTTTATAGCTTAATATTTTTCTATTGTGTGTGCGTGTGTGTGTGTGTGTGTGTGTGTGTGTGTGTGTGTGTATAACATTTTCTTTATCAATTCATCCATTGATGGACACAAGTTGCTTCCATATCTTGACTGTTGTGAATAGTGCTGCCGTAAACGTGAGACGCAGTTATCTCTTTGATATACTGATTTTCCTTCTTTTGGTTATATACCCAGTAGCGGGATTGCTCAAGCCTATGGTAGTTCTATTTTTCGTTTTCTTAGAAATCTCCATACTGTTTTCCATAGTGGCTGTACTAGTTACATTCCCACTAACTGCCACAAAGTATTTTGGTAGCTCATTTTTGTGGTGTTAGAAGGAAGATAGTAGTAGAGATAAAATGTTGGCATAACAGATGAAACAATGAAGAGCTTAGGAATGTTATGAAACAAGAGATCAAAAGCAAGTAGCTATGATTGTATTTCTAAGAGCCTGCCTCTATTCAACCACATAGATGTGGGTTCGCATATCAGTACAATGAGCTTGATATTTACTTCCCTGTTGACAGGACCTCTTGTTCTCCAGTTCAAGGAAAAAGGAAAAGTAGGTTATAAAAAGCAGAACAAAACATCTTAGTACTAACTTCCTCTGTTATAAGAATACTTTTGTTTAATCAAGAATATGTGACCTTTCATGTTAATTATCAAGAATGGACAAATAATTTTCTAACTAAATTCAAATCATTTAGGTATACTTTTTAAAGGAAAAGGAAACTTGGGCTGTTTATAACAGCAGTTATACATATCCAGAGATAACTTTTGTCATTCACACAAATCTGTAAGCTAATCTTTCATTTTCCCTGTCTGGAAAGAACACATAGAAGATAATGCTGTCATGCTCTGGTTTTCTTTTTTTACCTAAAACCTATGGGAGGCAAAATTTCTGAATTATCCAAAGAGAAATAACTAGGTTGACAGAACACTAACATTTGCTTGAAAGTCATTACACGCATCCTCTTGCAAAATTTAGATATTTTAGCTCAGACAGGCTTGGTGATCATTCACATATGAGTCATGCTTCAGAGAGAGATGTCAAACATAAATTTGAAGGGATCCTAAGAACATACTTTGCAGCCTAGACATCTCTGAAAACAATTAGGCCACTGTGACCAAAAGCCTGGCAGTAAGGAAAAACAATTTTGTTTTTATGTCCTCTTCTACCTTTCCATCTTCCAGCATAGACTTAACTCCCTTAAGCCCAGACATCTGTTGGGACCTGACCCCCGGTCGTTGGTTACAACTGTGTCAGGCAATCTGGACTTTCCAGTAATATAAGCCCAGACATCTGTTAGGACCTGATCCCCAGTCATTGGTTACCAATGTGTCAGACAATCTGGACTTTCCAGTGATGCCACTGAGATGGTACCTGGCAAAAGAGCAGTGGTTCCATTTCTAGACTGTGGATCTTCAGATAAATTCCGCCATTTTCATTTTACTTCTTCAAAGTAAGGATCTGCTTGTGAAAAGTTGTTAAACAACTTGCTAAATGTGAAATGTCAACCCTCACTCTAAAATTTCCCTGTACAGAGCATCAGATGAAGACTTCACTGGGTTTTATAGTGGCTTTCTGATTTTTAGAGAAGGGAATTTGAAAGTTGTTGTATATTGCTAACGATTTTCTGCCGTGTCCTGCCTGAAATACCATGACTGTTGATGGAAAGTATCTTTAATAAAGCTGGATACAGTTTGGAAAAAAAAAAAACCCAAAAACAAAACTCAAAGAAACTTTGGAGTTTCTGTACCAGCAGAAACTTACTCTTACTCTGCCTGGTGGCTTAGACATGAGGACAATATCTCCTTGGCTTCCTAAACTGAACTGCCAGCATTCAAATCCAGCTATTCTAGGGGCTAACTGGACAAGTTCATGTCAGCAGCGGGCCCTGGGAGGCTGCGGAATTGGAAGTTGTTAAAACATCAACTGCAGTGGAGGAGATTCCAAAATGACCCAAAGGAAGTTTGAATTTCTTCTGCATCATTTCCTGTACCCTCAAAGTCAAGACCCTCCTCTATGTCACTGTCTCCCCCCTGCAAAGAAGCATCATTTAGTAGTGGTTCTCCTTGCCTTAGCTTCGCTCTCCAAGCTTTCTGTCTCACAAGTGCTGCCGCAGCTTGTCACACCAAAGCATTTCATGGTCATGTTTTTCAAGGAGCAAAATAGTTTCCTACACATGTACAACCTGCCGCAAGTTGCTAGTCCTTTTCTACAACCAAAATAATTGGGTGTTTTTACTCATAGTATGCTTTTTTCACTTGTCCTTTTAAAAAACAAACAAACAAAAAACTTGCTCCTGTGTCCACACCAAACATACTAGGCTATAGTGTATGTTAGAGAGTGTGCTGTGTGCTGTTCCTTTTTGTCCCTATGAATAAACTATTTATGCCCAGATCTCTCTCTTATTTATTTTTTTTTTTTTTTTGCTTTTTCAACTTCTATTTTACCATCATGGTGTACATGTGCAGGTTTGTTAAAAAGCTATAGTGCATGTTGCTGATGCTGAGTCTTTGGGTATGACTAAACCTGTCACACAGGTAGTGCACATAGTACCCAATAAGTCGTGTTTTAGTCCTTGCTCCCCTCCCTCACTTCACTACCCTGGTAGTCCGTGGTGTCTATTGATCCCATCTTTCTGGCCATGTGTACCCAATGCTTCAACCCAAATCTTTATCTCCGTGTTTGCTCTGCCAAGCATCTGCCTCTGCCAAGTCCTCCTCACTTGGGATCTTGGTTAAGGCATTTTTCTCCATTTTAACTCAGTATTTTTTCACTCCTAACTTCCCCTCCCCCATCCCTGACCCTAGGTCCATAAAGAGGCAGAAGCTCTTAGTTTTGGACTCCTTAGCAGCGAGGTGACATTTCCCATCTGAGCTGCATGTCATCTGATCCTTACCAGTGTCCTTTCTTGAAGAAAAGTAGAATACTGAAGAGCCAGTGCTTCTCTTTTGGACCCCTTGCTTGTATTGCCACAACGAGTTTAAAAAGGCTTGATTGTTACTTTCAGTTCAGTTCATTGTCTTAGCTGAGCATGTTGACACTTAGAAGCTGGACATCATTACCTGGATCACCATGGCCGTGCAGAGGCATTCACGTCCAGCAGCTTGGCTATCACAGTGTAGGTGTGCTCTTGACTTGATTCCGATTCCGAGTGATGAAATGCTGTTGTTGGAGATGTGGCAAGGGAATGTACCTTCATTTAATTATCACAGTCATGATTCCGAAAGATAACCCACATATCATGTGAAACTTCCCTAGACTTTGGTGAGTTTTTTAAAACTTGACTCCAATCCCCTGTGTTTTAGTTTGTGTCAATTCAACATCCATTTTTTTTTCTTTTTCAACTTCTATTTTGATAGAAATAGATAATGATATTGATAAGTCCCTAATCTTACTTCCCCAGGGCACCTTATCTTCTGTGTTGCCATGGGGCCTAGGAACCTCTGATCAGAACACAAAATTTATCTGTTTGTCATTTTCCATTAGAAATTCAACCTCAGCAAGTATATTATAATTTTTTAATTTTACTAGTAACTATGAGATCACAGAGAGGGAGCTCTTCACTTCTTTTGGGGACCCTTCCATTATGCCACGGAATAAACATTTTAATCTCTGACTCCAGAGGTTTCTGTCTTGGGAAGGAGCTCTGGTTTCCTAATCTCCATTCTCCGGCTCCACTAGGAATTTTACTAGACAAAAACAACTAAACTTTATATTATGTTTACTGTCAGTGACCCACATGGTAGAGTCTCCATGGGGACACTGTGTCTCAGGAGACACAATCTGGCAACCAAAAATAATTTCAAGGAAATCCAACATGGTTTCTAGAGTTTTTCAAATACCACAAGGGTGATTCTTGCTTTCTTTTCCTGTCCCACTATCCAGTTTCCCCTCATGCCACCGATTCTCCCATTTCTCGTTTTCAAAACTCTTTGAAATCTTCCTCCCATATCCAAGCAGCATGTTCCTCTTTGTATTTTCCATGTTTCCTAGGTCAAAGGTGAAGGAACTAAAGGTAAAAATCTTTTTAGTGGGTGAGTTTGGAAAGGGTGTGGCAAAATCTTGCAACACTTATAAGTGAGTAGTTTTTGTCCTCTCACAACTGTAAGAAGTGACCCAATGCTGAGCAAATAAACCTCAACCAGAAGAGCATTGGTGTCAAGACGACAATGTTGGTTTAAATCTCACCTTGACTTTCAAGGTATTTGAAAGTGGGAAATTTACTTAACCTCTCTCTAAGTTCCTGTCTCCTTTTGTAAAATGGTATGTTAATACCTACTTTATACCTACGTTACAGACAAGGTTTGTAAAATATTTAGCATTTGTGCCTGGCACACAGTGAGCACACAACAATCTGTAGCTATCGTCTCCCTGGAAAAAGTTAAATTGTTTTCTGGAGCCAGATGTGGTGGCTCACACCTATAAACCCAGTGCTTTTGGAGACCAAGGTAGGGCGATCTGTTGAGGCCACGAGTTTCACCCAGCCTGGGCAAAAAAGCCAGACCCCAATTTCTACCAAAAAAAATTTGTAAAACCTAGCCAAGTGTGGTGGCACACACCGGTAGTCCCAGCTACACAGAAAGCTAAGGCCGGAGGATAGCTTTGGCCTGGGAGTATGAGACTACATTGAGCTATGATCATGCCACTGCACTCCAGCCTGGGTGACAGAGTAAACCTTTAAAAAGAATTTGTCTGGAACCCCTTAGTCCATGTTCCTGGTGCCCATCCAGCGTTCATAAAAACACTGTTTCCCTGCAAGGTTATCAGTGGCTCAAGCAATTCTGTCTTTTTATTCTGCTCCATTATATGAACCACAGGGAATCCTGTGGCCCCTTCCTTAATTATTGAGAGTACTTCTAAAGAAAGAGTCAGCAGTGGAGTGCAAGCAGACAGTAGAGGATGGAAGTTGCACCAATTTTAAAACCTTTCTGCCTGGAGGTGACTGATCTCTGTCTAGCTCTTTTTTGAATGTGGTTTTGTTGAACTAAAGTAAAACACAGTTACAGTAGAAAGTAATTAAATAACATAGGACCTGATATACTAATTTAACAGTGAGGTTGAAGCCAATTTTGTTGCCATTGGCTCATAGGATAAATTGTCCTCTTGAGTAGGATCTAGTTGTTGTATAGACATTTTCCATGATCTAAGGAAAATGAAGGGGAAATTCAAGCTGAAAACTAAGTCTGCTATCATTCTCCATGGATTTGGTTAGAATTTTAACTTTCTGCTTAGCACTGTTAAAAATCACTGCTTCAATTCCTTTCTTTAGTTTTCATGCATTGACAAATTGAAAAAGATTTCAAAAAGAATAAAAAGTTTCTTTAAATAAATTAGGCCTAGTGAATTTAATAATTGTAGGATATCCTGTAATTTCCATAAAATATAAGTGTTAATATAATTCTCCAAAATAGCATTATGGAAATGGCAATATTGTGACAGAGTAACAAATAAACCTAGTCTATGCACTGATGATATGTAACATGCTCTCGTTCATTTTTTGAAATATTTTCCTCCCATATAAAAACAATCTCTGACATTATATTCATTATACTAGTGATATTATATGCATTCATCAGCTTTTATCTGAAAACTATCAGATTTCTGAAATCCTGAAAGCAAAACAATGATAGAGTAAGATTAGTGAGGGAAGAGGGGGCAAGTCAGGAAGGAAGGCCTGGCCAGAACTGAGACAGTAAAAGTTAAGACTGGAACACAGTAATAAAAGTATCATTCCAGAACAAAGCATGATCTGAAATATCCACGCAGGTTTTCTACTTAGGTCTTGACTGACAGGTTATGTCTATAGATTTGCAGTTGCAACTAAAAGTCTTTTTCATCCTAAGTATCATTGATTCATAGTTAAATCAGCATTTGGAGTGTGCTGCTCAAAGCCTCATGTTAAAAATACAGGAAAGATACATTGCTTCTCAGTCTAACATATTAAATACCATGATGAAATGAGTTAGTATCCAGGTTTATTAAAATGTAAAAAGAAAAGAGAGACATACCTTGGGAATGAAGCCTGCCTACTTCCTTTGCAGCTGGCCTATGCAGATCAAGCCACTTTTGTGGTAGGCTCTGAACTACTCACTTGGCCTTTTGGCTTACAGACATTTCCTTATATAGAACCATTTTCTCTTCTCTAAAGAGATAGCTTTTCTGCCAGAGCTTTCAGTCTGTTCCTTATCCCAAATCTCTGGAAACTAGATTTGGCTATCTTTGCCTAATATTCTTTCCCTGCTAGAGCATAGTATGTAGACAGAGGAGGGCAACTGGCGACTCTGGGCTGAGGAAGCTCTCCAGCCCTAGGTGTAAAGCAGCCTCCACCTCTCACACACCTACTGCTCAAGGATGCCTCAAATGATGCCACTGGAATCACTCCTTAGAGTTAGTTTTTATCTGCCTCTGCCTGACTTCAGAGGATCAACTCAAGAAATCTGACCTTTTTTCACACAGTGTGATGGAAACTGGAAATAGATGAGGTTGTGGCTTGAGGACAAGGGTCATCTTTCATTCATTTCTGTATACGCAGGGCCTAGGCTGTTGCCTGGCATGTGATAGGCGCTTAGTAAAAGTTTAGTAAAATGAAAATAAATGAAATAAGGATATTTAATAAAGGGATGCTAAAATGGAAGGAGAAAAGGAGAAAAGTTTTAGAAAGTAGTGATCAATAATTCATCTTCTGTCTTTGCTAAAACTGGGATCATCTAGGATCATCTAGGATCATCTCATTTGTCAGAGGCCTTTATCCACTTTCTGCTAACAAGCTTCCAAGACAGACTGCCCTGCTTCCTAGTGCACTCCTCCCTCCTCTCTCATCTAGAGGTACCTAATAGTTGAGATGTCTCTCCAGGAGCTTGGATCTGCATATCTTTGCATTTTCAGAAGGCAAATTCTACATGTTCTGGTAGCAGGAAGACAACAGCTTAACCTCCAGTGCATGAGAAAGGCAAAAACAGAAAACGAGATGTTCGGATAGCAAGGCTAACTGTGCGCCTCTGGGGTACTTTAAACTTCACAAAGAGATATACCCATGGGTAGTTTTAAGTGAAACAATTTTCAGATCCTTGTATGCTTCCACTTACTTGTAATATTTAAAAACTTCGAAAGTGCAGAATAAAATCCATAGGCCCTTTACCTAGATTCAGCAATTGTTCACAATTTGCCACATTTCTCTGACCCTTCTCTATACAACACACACACACACACACACACACTTTTTTGTTCAACAATTCGAAAGTTTCAGATACCATATTTATTTCTAAATACTTAAATATGCATCACCTAACAATAAAGGAATTGCCCTATCTAACCACAATATCATTATCTCACCTAAGAAAATTAATGCTAATTTATTAATTACATTAATGCTAATTTATTAATACCATCTAATATTCAAATTTTTCTATAATTGTCCCCCTAACTTCATTGTTTCATTTTTTTAAAAATCTAAGTTCTAATTAGAGTTTATTCTCTGTAATTGTTTATTATGTCCCCTTCACCTAAATACAGTGGTCCCCACTTATCCACACAGGATATGTTTCAAGACCCACAGTGAATGCCTGAAATTGTGGATAGCACTATAAATACTGTTTTTGTCTACACATACATACCTATGATAAAGTTTGATTTATAACGTAGTCACAGTAGTAGGTTAACAATGACTAGCAATAAAAAAGAAAAATTACAACAATATACTGTAATGAAAGTGAATGTGGACTCTTTGAAAATGTTTTTTGTACTGCACTCACCTATGTCAGACCATGGTAGTCCACAGGTAATTGAAACCACAGAAGGTGAAACTGCACTGAGGATAAGTGTGGACTACTGTTGCCCCAACTGTTCTTTTTGTGGCATGGATTTTTTTGGTGCTGTTTTTACGAATTTATATCACCTGACTTCTAGAATATCCCATGTTCTGAATTTGTATGACTGATTTTTCCTCATGATTAGATTTAGGTTAAACTTTTCTGGCAGAAATACTACAAAGTTGGTGTTGTGTCTCTCTTCTGATATTAGAAATCACATTATGTCAGATTGTTTCATTATTGGGGATGTTAAGTTTGAGCACTTGGTTAAGGTGGTGTCCCCCAGATCTCTCCTCAGTAAAGGTACATGTTTCCTTTTGTAATTAATAAACAACCTGAAGAGTCATTGCTTAGATCGCATAAGTCTCTGTTCCCCATCTATTAGCCAGCAATTTTACCATCCATTGATGATTCTTGATGCTTGACACAAGAAGCCTTTAAACCCAAGATAGTCAGTGGGGTGTAGGCTGTGACAGGGTTAGCTACATGGAATAAGCATAGTTATATCCATGGTGGTGGGATAGCCAGAGATCTGCCATTAGTATTGCCAGCAGTTCCCAGCTCAGGTGCTGAGAGAGAGAGAGAGAGAGAGAGAGAGAGAGAGACAGAGAAAGAAAGAGAGAGACAGAGAAAGAAAGAGAGGGACAGAGAAAGAAAGAGAAAGGGAGAGATGCACAGCTCTGATCAAGCTTCATGCTGACCCTGGCATCCTTACAGATTTCTGCTAACTCCCTCAAGCAGCCATGCCTTTGAGATGTGAGAGAGACTCTCCCTCAGTCCTCTGCCTCATCTCTGTCTCCATCACCTGTTCAAGTGGAATCCTGCAGCAAAGTGGCTTCAATCCTGAAGTGTTACAAAATTTCCTGAGAGAGCTCTTTCAATTCACAGTTACAGCCCACTTTCTCCAAGATGTATGTACTCATATTTCCAGGTGTATCCAGTTTCAACTATAGGTGGTAGACAGAACCTAAAGCTCACTCAGCCCTTAGACCTTGACCAGCCCAGACTCCTGATTGCTTTGTGACAACTTTTTACCAAAAAGAGCACAAATGAAGGGCTGGAAGTAAAGAGTTAAAAGCCTAACACCAGTTGCCCCCAATGCACATGGTAGCATAGAGAAAGGAATGCTGTCTCTCTCCTGTCATCAGTACCATGCAATCATAGCTCCAGCTCAAAGACAACAGGGACCAGCTGACGCGAGAGCATATCCAGAACGATAATCAGATTTCAACCTCCACCTAAACATTAGGGCAGAATAATTTAGTTCATTCCTTCACTTTACACATAAGGGTACTAAGGTCCAAAGAGAGGAAAAGACTTGTTGATGTTGATACAACTTGCAAATAAGAGAGTTAGTACTTACTGGGCAACCTTCCTGGGCCAAGAGGGGTGCCTGGTCTGCCAAACCTCTCTCTCTCTCTTTTCTTAAAAGATGGGGTCTTGCTCTGTCTCCCGGGTCTGGAGTGCATTGGCACAATCACAGCTCACTGCATCCTTGAATTCCCAGACTTAAGTGATCCTCCCACCTCGGCCTCTCAAGTAGCTGGGACTGTAGGTATACACCACCACACCTGACGAGGCCCTCTTTCCTTTCACAAGACTTCTTTAAAAATTCTGTTTTGATGTTCTGCTAAATAAGAAGCTTGTTTTCTGTCTTAAACAAATTATCAATTTACAAATAGTCCATGAGTCAGTAGTCATAAAAGTTGGGGAAAAATTTGTAGACATGAGATCAATCTAACAACAATTGTTTTAAATAAATGACTCAAAGGAACAAGGACATAATGTGGTTTCTAAACTAACTTTAAATGTGTCCTTAAATAAATTCTGGGGCTAATGTTTTGAGATGCTTCCCCTCGTGCACTAGGTGGTGACTCAAAGGTACTAACAAGGCCTCTTTCATTTTAAGAGGATCTAGAAAATATACTGGAAAATTATCCCAAACTTTCTCCCTGCCCCGCTCCTCCCACAATCAAGGAAGAGGGACAAGGTTTTTCCATTCTCTTTGTCCTCTGCAATGATGATTTTGTGGCTTAATTTTTTTCTTCAGTGCTCTTGCTCTTCAACTTATACTGATATTACTTGGAGAGATTTATGTTGTAGGCACAATGGATTCATTCGCTTGTAATAAATCAAGTGAAACCTCGCTGCTCTTAGTTCCCAAACACCCTGTTGCTCCTTCTCCCTCAATTTCCAGAAAGGATTGAAGTATATGAAATTTTAAATATATAAAAAGGAACATTTAAAGCATGGCTAATGTCCAAAGAAAGACAATCAAATAAACATAGGTATATCTACCACTCAGCTTAAGAAAGAGAATATTGGGATTCTGACCCCTGTTTGTCCGTCCTGTCTTCGACAACAGAGGATCAGCGGTCTCAAATTTTATGCTCATTATTTCTCTCTTTCTTATTGTTTTATTACTGATGTTTGTATTCCTTGCTTTATTGTTATTTTACGACACATTCATATCTCTGAACAGCAATGAAACACCATATATCTGAATTTTTTTATAAATATAGTCATATTGTATTTATTCCTCTCCTATTTTCATTTTTTATTCAATATTATGTTTCTGAGATTACTTATAATTAATATGCAGCTCCAATTTAGTCCTTTCTGGCAAGATATAGTGTTCTACTTTATGAAAATACTACAATTCATCTACTCATTTTTCTAAAAATGGACACTAGGACTGTTTCCAGTCAGGAGTTATTTTAAACAGTACTGTAGTGAATGTTCTTACACATCTGATAAACATGCACTAAAGCTTATCCACAGTATGAGCCCTGTGGTGAAATGTTTGGATCATAATTAGGAATGTCTTGACCTTTTGAACTACTATTGCTATTACTACTAGTAATAGCTGAGATTTTTAAAGCACTCAATAAAAGCTGATATTACATTAAGCTTTCTGCTTTATTCCTTTTTAAAATTTATTTTTTACTTAAATAAAAATTGTATGTATAATATGATGATTTGAAATATGTATATACTGTGGAATGACTTAATTTAGCTAATTAACATGCAAAGTCATCTCACCTACTTTTTATGTTTTTTGTAGTGAAAACACTTAAAATCCACTATCCAAGTAATTTTCAAGAATATAATACATTGTTATTAACTATAGGCACCATGTTGTACAAATGGATCTCTTGAACTTATTCTTCCTGTCTATCTGGAATTTTGTATCCTTTGACCAACATCTCCTCAACCCTGCCCCCTCCCCTTTGTAACCACCATTCTCTTTACTAGTTCTGAGTTCAGCTTTTTTGGTTTCTATATACAAGTGAGACCACATGATATTTGTCTTTCTGTGTCTGGCTTATTTCACTTAATATAATCTCCTCTAGGTTCAGCCATGTTGTTGCAAGTGACAGGATTTTCTTTCTTTCTTTTTTTTTTTTTAAGAATTAACATTCTATTTTGTATGTACCTGCTTTATTTCATTTAATTTTCACAGATGACCGACATAGGTGTTATCATATCATCTTTCCCATTTGTTAAAATAGTAGGTTGATGGCAAAATACAACACACAAGCAAATAGATGGATTAGAAATAATGGTATATCCTGTTGCATAATTACAAACAAAACACTTGTTTAACAACAACCCAACTCAAAACATAAGAAATGGCCAGCAGACAGAAACATGCCCTTCCTGCTCCTGCTGTACAGCTACAAAGTCTCTGCTCAGTTAGTTTCGTGGTCAGCTAATGATTGGACAGATTTCCTTAAATTCCTTGAATGAATATGCTTTCCAGCATTTGCCAAGGGAGTTGGGTTATGCTGGGTTATGCCTTCAACACTCAGACAGGCAGTTTACAACTATTCCTTGCATTTACTTTCTACTTGCACTGAGCCCCACGGTCAGGCAAAGATGAGAGATGAGAGACTTCTGAGGTCTTGAGCATATGCACAACCCTGAATATGCAGGTAGCCTTCTAGATTCCTAGGAATATATACGAGCTTTTCAAAGTCTAGTATGATGTGAATGTTTGTGTCCCTCCAAAATGTATGTGTTGAAACCTAATACCCAATGCCATAGTATTAAGAGTTGTGGCCTCCAGGAAGTAACTCATGAGGGCTCCATCTTTATGAATAGAATTAGTGACACTAAAGAAATGCCAGGGAGCTGTTTACACCTTCCACCTAATGAGGACACAGCTATTAAGGCACCATCTACAAGGAACGGGGCTCTTGCCAGACGTGAAATCTGCCTGCACTTTGATCTTAAACTTTCCAACCTTCAGAATTGTAAGAAATGAGTTTTTGTTTATAAATTACCCAGCCCAAGATATTTTTGTTATAGCAGTGCAAACAGACCAAGATGAAGCTGATTATGGACATCTCATTTTCCGTTTTCCAAGTTTTTTTGGTCAGTCTCTTTCTGGCCCCATCTAGTATCCATAGCACAGGCACCTGTGGTGTAAAACAATTCTTGTTTTCAGCAAAAACCCTGTGAATAAGACTTTTTGCACAGAAATAATTCTAGTCCAGTCAAATAAAGTCAGGCCCTAAAGAAGGAGTTTTTCAGAGAGCTGCCAGACAAGTCAAATGGTCACAATTCTCTTGGATGCAGCCTTTTTAGGGAACCCCAAACTCATGTCCCCTCCTTCCCAGCTCCAGGAGATGCTAGGCTTCCAGTTGTCAGTTATCTTAGGCATGGGGTGCATAGTTTTTAAGACTACCACAGAGATGTACAGAAAATGATGGGAATAGGGCAAGTTAAAACTCCACACAGCTCACTCACTGTGCTTACTGATATTTAGTCATTTTACCTGAATAAACACTCACAGCTCACTCACTGTGCTTTCTGATATTTAGTCATTTTACTTGAATAAACAGTCCTTGGAGTGTTGCTGTAAGCCTTTGATTATATCTGGAGTTCTGAGAAGCCAATGTCGGCGGTCTTTACCAGTGCTCCTGTTACTTTTTTGGAGCAATTTTGGGACATTCTTACCCCACTATTTCTGAAGCGCTTCTGTTCCCTTCTATGTTAGTTTTCTAGGGCTGCCATAACAAAGAAGCAACAAAAATTTATTTTATCACAGCTTGAGAGGCTAGAAGTCTGAGATAAAGGTGTTGGCAGGGTAAGTTACTTCTGAGGCCTCTCTCCTTGGCTTGGGGATGCTCATTTCCTGTGTCTCCATGTCATCTTCCCTCAGTACATGCCTGGGTTCAAATTTCTTCTTCTTATAAGGTACCACTTTGATTAGTAGCCATCCCAATGACCTCATTTTAACTTAACTAACTCTGTAAAGGCCCTATCTCCAAAAATAATTCTAATATACTGGGGATTAAGAATGCAACATATGAATTTTTAGGTGGACATAAATTTACTCCGTAACACCATTCATTCACGCAGTTTTGCATAGATATAGTTTATTTTTGCTACTCTGTTGCATTCTTGGTAGGATTATACTGCAAATTATTTGTCAAATTTTCTGTTGATAACGTTTTTCCAAGTTAGTGTTTACTGTGTATTATAATGCATAAATATTCTTGCAGATGTCTTTTGTGGTCCATAAACTTTTTTTTCTGGATACATATCTAGAAGTAGAATTCATAGATCATAAGTTAAGCATATGTTCAACTTTAATAGATAATATCATGTTTTTCCAATGTAGTCATACCATTGTTGGAGCATTATTGCATTGTGGTTCTAATTTGTTTCCTTAACAAATGAATTTTATTGCCTTTTAATATGCCTACTGGTCATTTTAGTAACATAATTTGTGAAGATCTTGCTGAAGTCTCTGAGAGTATTTTATTGTGTTGCCTGTCTTGCTTATTTGCTGGTATTCTGAATTTATTTTGGATCTTAATCCTTTGTCTATTATATGTATTCCAATTATCTTCTCCCATTCTGTGGCTTAGGTTTTTACTCTGTTTTTTGTCTTGTTTATAAATGAAGTGTTTGATTTTAGTGTAATTAAATGTATTTATCTTCCCCTTTATTCATGCTTTTAGTTTCTTTCTTTAAAAATCTTTTCTTGCTCTAAGGCTTACATTAATATGTGTGTGTGTACACGTAGGTTAGTATGTGTATGTATATATGTACATACGCATACATGTATGCACACATACTAATATGTATAAAACATATATATAACATTATATATGTATACGTGTGTGTGTGTGTGTGTGTGTGTGTGTTTCCTCTTCTTAAATCTTAATTGTTTTACTGCCACACTAAAATTCACAACCACTAGAATTCGTCTGTCTATATTTTGTGGTAAGGGGTTATTTTTTCATTTTCCATATGAAAATTCGATTGACCCAGCATCATCCCTGAATATACTATTTCTCCACAGAGCCACAGTTCTCATAAATCAAGTATCTGTATTTCTGAGCGTCTGCTTCTGGACATTTATTGTTTACATGTTTCTATTTGTTCTTATTCCAATGCCACATTTTTAACACTAGAGCTTTGCAAAGCCTTAATAATTGATAAAGCTATCTCTCACTTGATTCTTCTGCTTCTTGATTATCTTGGTTTTGGCTCTTTTTACTTCCACATGACTTTGTCAACTAGTTTCTCAATTCTCATAAAACTGTCATATGGATTTTAATTGGTATTCCATTAAATCTGTAGATCAGTTTGAGGAATTTGCTATCTTAATAGTAAAGAAGCTTTCAATACATTAACCTGGCATATTCTTTCATTTATTTGTCACTCAATAATGTTTGATGGATTTTTCTGTACCTAACTGAAACACATTTTATCAGATTTTGTCCTAGCTATTTTATATTTTTGATACTTAGCAATTGATAAAATATTTTACTTCATTCAAACTGCTTGTTATATGCAGAAATGGAATAGATTTGTCAAGATTATGTTTATATTTAATATATTTCAAACTTACAAATTCTACAATTTATCTGTAGATTTCTGTTTCATGTGCATACAATCATGTATATAATGGCAGTTTTATTTTTTCCTTTCTAATTTTATTCTTTTGTTCTTTCATGCTTTATTGTGCTGGTAAGGGCATCAAGAAGAGAAATTATAATATTGAATATCCTTTTCTTATTTCTTATCTTGGAAACTTTTCAATGTTTCACTTTTACATTATATATTTGTTATAGGTTTTTTATGCATACTTTTTCATATTAAGGAAGTTCCTTCTACTCTTAGTTTACTAAGAAATTTTATCATGAATTGATATTGAACTTCATCAAATGCTTTTTCTACATCTATCAATGCAGAAAATTATATTGCTCTTGTTTTGTTCATATGGTCAAATATATTGATTGAATTTCCAGTACTCAAAACCTTGCATCCTAGAAATAACTGATTATATTAATCAGGGTTCTCTAAAGGGACCTACATCTATCAATGCAGAAAATTATATTGCTCTTTGTTTTGTTCATATGGTCAATTATATTGATTGCATTTCCAGTACTCAAAACCTTGCATCCTAGAAATAACTGATTGTATTAATTAGGATTCTCTAAAGGGACAGAACGATCACAAGCTGAAGTTCCCCCACAGGCCATCTGCAAGCAAGCCCTAGTCCCAAAGCCTCAAAAGTAAGGAAGCTGACAGTGCAGCCTTCAGTCTGTGGCTGAAGGGCTGAGAGCCCCTGGCAAACCACTGGTATAAGTCCAAAAGTCCAAAAGCTGAAGGACTTCAAGGGTAAGAAGTCCCTGGCCCGGGAGAAAGATGAAGTCCAGAAGATTAAACCAGTCTGCTCTTTCCACTTTTTTTGACTACTTCATTCTAGCTGCGTGGGCAGCTGATTAGATACTGCCCACACAGGTTGAGGGTGGGTCTGCTTCTCCCAGTCCACTGATTCAAATGTTAATCTCCTTCTGCAACACCTTCACAGACACATCTAGAAACAATACTTTGCATCCTTCAATCCAATCAAGTTGACAGCAGTATTAAACATCAGACTTATTTTAATATTTTACTCATTTTAATATTCCTACATTTGATTTCTATATAAGAAGGTGTTAATTTTTATTTGATTTTTTTAAGAATAAAGAACTAATGTTTTTCTGTTTCTTTCTGAGTCCAGATTGTGTTTTTTCCTTTACATTTTCAAGTTAATGTCATACTTGACATTAATTTTATTCACAAAAATCATTTACCATTTTCTTACTTTCTGAGGGATCAGTAATGTTTCCTTTTTATTACAGATACTGATCATTGGTGACTTTTAATTTCTTTTGAGAATTTTCAGTAGGGGTTCACCAATTTTACCCATTTTTTTAAAGGAAGATTTTGGCTTTGTTAATCCATTGACAATGCATTGTTGTTTCATATTTGATTTCTCTCTTGTGAAATCTCTCTGCCCTTGTTCGTACTAGTAACTTCTTTCTACTTTCTTTGGGTTTAATACTAGCTTTATGATGGATGTTTAGATCATTGATTATTATGCTTTTTTCATTTTTAGTATCCACTTAAGGCTATAACATTTTCTCTAAGTTCTTCTTTAACCATGTAACATAAGATTTTAGTTTATCACATTGCTATTGTCATTCAGTTAAAATATTTCATAAATTGTCATAGTTTCTTTTTAAAGTCATTGGTAACTTAGAAGTGAAATGCCTAATTTTCAAACATATGTAGATTTACTAGTTATCTTTTTGTGTTGTTTTTTTTTTTCTAATTGAATTACAAGAGGTCAAAGAAATTTGTAAATTTCTTGTAATTTGTTATGACTTACTTTGTGGCCTAGAATGTGAGTAATTTTTGTAACTTTTGTCTGTGTTCTTGAAAATAATACATATTTGGCAAAACAGACTCTGTTTGGCATATCTTTACTAATTGCGGAGTCCATGTGTGTCCAAGCAAGAAAATTAATATTAAATTTGATTGAAAATGGAAGAATATTCTGGAGGTGTATTCCCACAAGTGTTTCTCAGAAAAGAAACAAAAATCTTTAGCAAAGATGAGGTCAGAATTTTAAAACATTTTACAATTCTTTAGGAGAAAAATGTACCATGACAGAGTCAGCAAACATTAAATAGTGATTAGAGCCCCACAAATTTTAGACGATGGCACTTTTCAAAATAAAATAAAAAATAAGCTTGTTTAAAATGATTAAGGGCAAAACTTATAAATCAAATCTCTAAGAAAAAATACATGCCATTTGGGAAATAATAAAGTGAAACTTCTAGAAATAACAATTTACATGAATAATTCAATGGATACTCTCAACAGTAAGTGTATATAAGTGGTAAATGCTCTTGATCTTTATCTAAAAATGTCTTAGTTTTCTTCACATTTGTGTAATTATTTGTCTGGTATAGAATTCTAAGTTGATAATTATTTTTTCCCAGAACTTTGAAAATATTATTCCATTATTAATCCAATGATTCAACACTGCTAAAGAGAGAATTGGCTATCTGGAAGGAAAACCTTTCACAGAATTAATCAGAAGAGAAAATTAAAGCTATGGAGAATATTTTACAAATGTTGAAATGTAGGCTGGGCATGGTGGCTCACTCCTATAATCCCAGCACTGTGGGAGGCCAAGGCAGGTGGGTCTGCTTAGGTAAAGAGTTTGAGACCAGCCTGGCCAACATGGTGAAACCGCCTCTGCTAAAAATACAAAAATTAGCTGGGTGTGGTGGTGTGTGTCTGTAATCCCAGCTAGTTAGCAGACTGAGGCAGGAGGATCACTTGAACCTGGGAGGCAGAGGTTGTGGAGAGCCGAGATAGAGACATTGCACTCCAGCCTGGTGACAGAGCAAGACTCCGTCTCAAAAAATAATAATAATAATAATAATAACAATGTAGAAGTTAAAGTAAAAACATTGAACATGTGTCTACTTTTATTTGTCTAATATAATTTCCAGGAGAATAGGGGACAATAGTGAATAGATCATATTCAAAGACATAAGGCAAAGAGTTTTCTAGAATTATTTTTTAAAAATTTCTCAGATTAATGAAGTCTTTAGAAGAATAAATATAAGTAAATCCATATGACAGTTGACCCTTGAAAAACTCTGGGATTAGAGATGCTGACCTCTATACAGTCAACAATCTATATATAACTTTTAACTCCCTGAAAACTTGACTAATTGCTTACTATGACCTTACCTATAACATAAACAGTCAACTAATATGTATTTTATATGTATTATTATATACTGTATTCTAAAATAAACTAGATAAAAGAAAATGTTATTAAAATCCTAAGAAAGAAAAAATATATTTACTATTCATTAGGCGGAAATGGACTATCATAAAGGTCCTTGTTAATGTTGAGTAGGGCTGCATTTGCTGAAAGAGCCATAAATAAATATATTTCAGGAAGAATAATTTGATGGTGTATTATTATATTATTTTGTGCCTATGGTTAAATGTTTCAAAGTTAAAACTTGAGGACGGAGGTAACTTCATACCACTAGATTGCAAGCTTTCATGGAATAATGTCTTTATTTTATTAAACTTTGTATGCTCAATCTTGTTTAATACCTGTCATAAAATCATGCCCCCAAAA
Source organism: Cebus imitator (assembly GCF_001604975.1). Lineage (NCBI taxonomy): Eukaryota > Metazoa > Chordata > Mammalia > Primates > Cebidae > Cebus > Cebus imitator. Next base: position 768,497 of record NW_016107746.1, read on the forward strand.
TTGCTTTTAGTTTGTTTGCTTTCATTGAATTGATAATAATAAAAAGAGTAATATTGATGGGAAAATCATTGGATTTAAGTTATAGTAGTCCTTCAAGTTTTCCTAGAAGTTTTTTGTTTTATGACCTGTGTGAGCATGTGCATGCACACACAGACACCCACACACGTTAATGTGGGAGAGTTATCACTGATGTAGTCTATTTTATGACTTGTATTTGTTAAGCTGGTAGGGTGGATTGTTTATTGTATTAGGGTATCTCACTCCTATTTCCCTTCTTCCTCTTCACACCTAATTGCTTGGAGTAATTATCAGTCAGTCTCACAGTAAACTGCCCTTTGTTATCTGTAGAAAGAGGGATAATTTGTTTCAGCTGGTTCCTTTTCCTGCCGTAAACTCACTCTTAGTATAGTCAGTCTTCTGCCAGTCCTGGACAAAGTCTTTCAGCACTGAAGATGTGAAATTTTTCAGAAAAAAATTTTCCAAATGTAACTGAGTTTATATCACGTGTATGAGAGTTTCTCTAAAAATTCGAAAGAGCAACCCAGTCATGAGTCACGTGCCTTTGTCCTAAGAAAAAATTACTTTCAGGTATTGCAGTTGTGTAATGTGAAATTATTTTAGTGTCAATGCCAACATATTAAAATTAAAATTTAATTTCTTAATTTACAATAATATTTTTTAAACAAAAAGGAAATCAAGGATATTAAAGAGATGTAAACTTCAATGGGGAAACTAATGGAAAAGGAATTCTGTCTAACAAAATGTAATTTTAATTGTATTGGATTTTTAAGCTCCTAAAGAAAACCCCCAGGAAGTAAATATTTTTTTCCGGTGGTAATGAACGTTCACATGAGGTCATCTATGTATGTGCCTGGATCAGAGGCTGGCACGTGCATATTGAATGTGATGGACATTCAATAAACTTTAATTCTCAACCCTCTGCTCTACTTAAAATTGACTAAGATAATAACTAACAGTTTTTAGGCACTTATACATTACCAGGTATTATCCTATGATTTAACATAAATTATCTCATTTAATTCCCATAAAAACTCTGTGAAATAAGTACTAGCTTAACTCCATTTTAGATTTCTGAAAGTTGAAGCATCTAGACATTTGTAATTTGCCCGTGGTTACAGAGCTAGCCAAGAATTTGAACTCGAATCTGTCTAGCCCCAGAATGTGTACTCTTTTTTATAATTGCCTATATCTGTATGGCACAATGTGATTTTTTTGATACAAGCATACATTGTGGAATAATCAAATGAGACTAATTAGCACATCTATCACCTTAAATATTTGTTATTTGTTTTCAGTGAAAGCATTTAAAAATTTTTCTAGCTATCTTGAAATATACCATACATGATTATTACTTATAGTCATTATACTATATAATGAACACCAGAATTTATTCCTCCTTTTTAACTGAAATTTTGTACCTGTCCATCGATGTCACCCCTTTCTTTAACTTGCCACCCCAGTCTTTGGCAACCACCATTCTACTCTCTACTTTTAAGAGTTCAACTTCTTCACTGAACATAACGTCTTCTATGTTCAGACACGTCACAAATGACAGAAGTTCTTGTTTTTCTTTTTGTTTTGTTTTGTTTTCTGAGATGGAGCCTTGCTCTGTTGCCCAGGCTGTAGTGCAGTGAGATCTTAGATCACTGCAACCTCCGCCTCCCGGGTTCAAGCAATCCTCCTGCATCAGCCTTCTGAGTAGCTGGGATTACAGGCACTCGTCACCATGCCTGGCTAATTTTTGTATTTTTGGTAAAGACAAGGTTTCACCATGTTGGCCAGGCTGATCTTGAACTCCTGACCTCATGATCCACCCACCTCGTTCTTCTTTTTTAAAGGCTGAACAGTATTCCATTGTGTATATATATCATGTTATAAAATTCATTCATCCATTAATGGACTCTTAGGCTATTTCTGTATCTTCACTCTTGTGTATAGTGCTGCAAAGAACATGGAAGTGCAGATATCTCTTTGACATACTGATTTCAATTCCTTTGGGTATATAACCCAGTAGTGGAATTGCTGGGACAAACGGTAGTTCTATTTTTAGTTTTGCAAGAAAACTCCTTGCTGTTTTCCAAAATGATTGTACTAGTTTACAATACCACCAGCAGTATGCAAGCATTCCCTTTTCTCCACACCCTCATCAGCACTTGTTATCTTTTATCTTTTTGTTAGTGGCCAATCCAACAGATGTGAGGTTATGTCTCATTGTAGTCTTAATTTGCACTTCTCTGATGATTAGAGATATTGAACACTTTTCATATATTTATTGTCCATTTTTAAGTCCTCATTTGAGAAATGTCTGTTTATGTGTTTTAGCCATTTTCATAGAGTTATTTGTTTTCTTGCTATTGAGTAGCTTGAGTTCCTTGGATATTTTGAATATTAGCCCTTTATCTGATGGGCGATTTAAAAATATTCTTTCCCAGTCTGTGGGCTATTTCTTGACTTTATTCCCTTGGCTATGCAGAAACTTTTAGTTTGAGGGAATTTCATTTGTCTATTTTCACTTTTGTTGTCTGTGCCTTTGGAGTCATAATCAAGAAATCACTGCCCAGACCAATGTCATGGATCTTTTCCTGCATGTTTTCTTCTAGTTGCTTTATAGTTTCAGGTCTTACATTTAAGTCATTAATTCGTCCTGAGTTGATTCTAGTCCAAAGGGTGAGATAAGAATTCATTTTCATTCTTCTGCATGTGGATATAGTTTTTCCAACACTGTTTATTGAAGAGACTGTACCCATTGTGTTCTTGGCATATTTGTCAAGAACTAGTTGACTGTAGGTATGTGAGTTTATTTCTGGGTTCTCTACCCTATTCTAATGGTCAGTGTATCTATTTTTATGCCAGTGTCATATTGTTTTGAGGATTATAGCTTCATAGTATACTTTAAAGTTCTGCTGTGTGATGCCTACTGCTTCATTCTTTTTTGTAAAGATTACTTTGGCTATTCAGGGTGTTTTGTGGCTCCATACAAATTTTAGGATTTTTTTTTCTATAACTTTGAAGAATGCCATTGGGATTTTGTTGTCATTGTTGTTGTTGTTGTAGAGACAGGGTTGTTGCCCAGGTTGATCTTGAACTCCTGGTCTCAAGCAATCCTCCAATCTCGGCCTCCCAAAGTGCTAGGAATACAGGAGTGAGCTATCATGCCCATCCAGCATTGGAATTTTAATAGAGGTTGCATTGAATCTGAAGATTTCTGTGGGCAGATGGATATTTTAACAATATTAATTTTTCCAGTCCATGAACAAGGATAAATTTCCATTTGTTTGGGTCATCTTCAATTTCTTTCATGAATGTTTTATTGTTTTACTATATTGATCTTTTACTTCCTTGGTTAAATTTACTACTGAGTTGTTGTTGTTGTTTTTTTCTTGATGCCACTGTAAGTGGGATTGTTATCCTAATTTCTTTTTCAGGTAGTTCATTGTTAATATTTAGAAACACTACTTATTTATGTAAATCAATTTTGTATTCCGTAACTTTACTAAATTTGTTTATGAGTTCTAACACATTTTGTTATGGAGCGTTTAGACTTTATCTATAAGATCATGTCATCAGCAAAAAGAACTGTGCTCTTTGTGGATTATGTCTTTCACCCCCATGCTATCATTTTAGCTTGACATGGCTTGGTAAGAGCTTCAAAGTAGAGAAGTCATAATTTAAGTCTGTACATCAAGTCTGTAGTACACCACAACATTTGTATAAACATCAAAGTTCAATCAGTAAAGTATGTTGGAAAACATACAGCCAGCTGTAAGAAATTCAGTCTTTATTTATATTGCCAAACAATAAAGAGACATTGTCTAAATTTCCAAGTTGTCATGTAAAACTTCGGTCAATGGATTTCCAGCTGACGATGACAAAATTCATACCAGAGAAAATATAATAAACTTCAAGAGATGAGAGTCCTATGTAATATATTATACTAGCTTTAGAAAACCAAAGGACAGTAGTAAAATTCAGCACTTTTCAAATCCAGAATGGCTTTTTATCTAGAACTATTAGTATAGATACAGTTGACTAAGGTACAGTTGGGTAACAGAACAAATATAACTAGATGTTATTTATTCAGTAAACACCTGGTCATCATTAACCTCAATAAAAGTACTGTGTTTGTGGAGACTGAGTAAACAAAAGTGATTTAGATAGATCTACATGCTGCACAAAGAAATTATAATCTTAAGTTTATAGTAGAGTGAATTCATTGATGGCAACAATCCATGGAGTTCAAAGAAGGAGGAGAGGTCACCTAAAGTTGAGATGATCGGAGAAAAATCAAAGTTACATTTGAGCTGAGCATTGAAGGAGTAGATAATATCTGGGGAGGAACTGTCAGAATGAAAATCCATACATTAAGGAATAATGCAAGCGAATCATTCTGGTAACTAACTATCAGGCCTTTAACATACCTGAGCATACCCCTATTAAGGATTTCATTACATTTTTATTAACTTACTTTACTAATGTTATACAAATCTAAAAACAAAAAATGATCTCTACTGAATGTACCTAAATGTTCATAAAATTTATTCATTCAATTAATTGTCTCTACTATGTGTCAGAAGCTGCGCTATGGCTGAGAGATAGGGAGAAGAAAGCCCATCTTTTGTCTCCAAGGAAACAGGTTTAATAAATATATAAGTAAGCACATTGTTAATTAAATGTGTGTGTGGGTGTGTGTATGCACATATATAGTAATAACACAATTTGAGATTTTCTGTATTTTGGAATAAAAGATTATGTAAAATATATGAAGAAATAATTTTTAATGACTCCCAAAAGGATCTACTAAACTTTAAGTTAAAAAACCTTTTATCATCCTGAATAGAGAACAATGGGGAGAAAGGGCAAAGAAAGGCCAACATCTGGAGTTAAAGGAAAAGGAAAATGAGTCAGAAAAGGTATTAAAAGAATTTGAGGAGAGTTTTGGTTTAAGAAGAATAGCATTTTAAGATAGCAGAAGATTCCTGGGATCAAGGCTAAGATAACATTCAAAGAAAGAATTTGTGTCAGAAAAACTGGAAAGAGCCAAATTAAATGAAATAACTACCAAGGCCATCTATTCCAGTAGCTGCTATGCATGTATCACCTTTTAATTGATTTGGGGGGTGAAAATTTAAGATTTAAAATATGAACTCTATATGACTATGATCATACATTGACAATATAATTTTTCTCTCCTGATGACAGAGCTGAGGTTCACTAGTCTCAAAATTTTAAGTGTTTTAGTCTCTAAAACTGTTGTATTTTTAAGCCACAGGAATCTCATCAAGGCATTTTTTTTGTTGTTGTTTTTGTTTTTGTTTTTATTTTTTGAGACGGAGCTTCATTCTTATTGCCCAGGCTAGAGTGCAGTGGCATGATCTCGGCTCACTGCAACTTCCACCTCCCAGGTACAAGCAATTCTCCTGTCTCAGCCTCCCAAGTAGCTTGGGTTTTTTTTTGTTTTGTTTTTTGTTTTTAGAAACTATTTAGTTCAGGGCATGCACCACCATGCCTGGCTGATTTTTTTCTATTTAGTAGAGACAGAGTTCATGGTAGTCAGGCTGGTTGTGAATTCCTGACCTCAGGTGATCCACCCACCTTGGGCTCCCAAAGTGCTGGGATTATAGGTGTGTGCTACCACACCCAATCTGCATAATGTTTTAATACACCATATAAAGAAAATGGTGACCAAATAAAATATGTAGCATTTTATACCAAATTACCTATATTGGAAAAAAGGAAGTATCAAAGGGTAAATAGACAAAATCCATATTAAAATAACAAGGTTGGACACTGGGAGAAGACAACTTTTGGCTGTCAATCTGACAATGGCCCTAGATATTTGCACTGTATAGGGTCCTGTCCTCTAGTCACAGTTCATTAAAGTAGTGATGACATCTGATTCAAGATGCCAATCTGCAATGGGCCTGGGCATTTGCACTGTAGAGGATCCTGTCCCGTAGTCACAGTTTATTAAAATAGTGATGACATCTGACTCAAGACATGCCAAAGAGTCTTTTCAAAAATTTAAATGGCTCATTGACTCCAGGGAGTCAACTCCTGGAACTTGAACTAAGAAGTCCTATTTGGAACTGGGGTAAACATGAGCAAGCAGAGAAAAGCACCAAGATCAGACAGAAGCAGGAAATGGTAGTGAGAGAAAAGGAAAAGCACAGAAAGAAGTTGATACATACCACTTGGTGATAGGGAAGTAAGTATAGGAGAAGGCAGTGAAGAGAGATGGGAAAGTTTCTGATGGTTTTCCTTCTTTTGCATACGGCTTTTTGTGTGGTACCAGGGTACTTCCTGTCTTGGATTCTATCAGCCATTTCATAAAAATCCCCCTTTATTCCCAAGTAAGCTAGTTTGAATAATTTTTAAAAATTAAGCTAGTGTGAATACAAAGAAGTAGCCCCCAAGACACAGAATGTCCTATATTTCAAAGTCATACTTTTTAAAAATATTTGTTTTTATTCATCCAGGTCATAGTGTCATATCTCTGATATCACTAAGGATATTATAGTTACTTGCTACTCCTTTTCAAAAGGGTGGATAGAAGAACTTTTATAAATGTCTACTAATTTTAGGGGTTTTATATGTTAAAAGATGCCAGCTGAGAGAAGACAAAGAGAAAACAAGCAGAAACATGGTTTTCCATGGAAGGTTTAATAGAATAATGCCCCACTTCCAGCCCCAAAGATATCCACACCCTAATCCCCAGACACTGTGATGTGAGCGTGTTACTTCACATAGTCAAAGGGACTTGCAGATGTTAAAGTGAATAACTTTGATATGGGGAGATTATCTTAGACTATGGGTTCCTATATAATCATACTTCTTAAAAGTGAAGACTAAGGAAGAAGAATATACCAGAGAAGTGAGATGAAAGGAGGAAAGATTTGAATCCAAAAGGGCTTCAAATCACAGTTCCTGACTTTGAAGATGGAAGAAGGGAACCATAAGCCAAGGAATGTAGGGTCCTCTAGAAGCTGGCAAAGGCCCTCAACTGTTAACAGCAAGAAAAAGGAGACCTCAGTCCTAAAACTGCAAGGAATTGAATTCTGCCAACAGCCCATATGAGCAAGGAAGTGAATCCTGTCCTAGAGCCTACAAAAGGAATGCAGGCACACTGCCAATGCCTTGATTTTAGCACAGCTAAATTCATGTCAGACTACCGAACTATAAGATAATACACTTGTGATGTTTTAAGCCACTAAGTTTATGGAAAATTGTCACAACAGCCATAGAAAACTACTGTACCTTTTAAATCAAATTCTATGATTCTCAGTCTAGTAGGATATGACAGAAAAATGAAGTCAGACTTTTCCCTCGAGAACTGTTTTATCTTCAGCTGCTTTAACGACAATGTTCTCCTACTACAGTACTGATTAGTTTTTTTGGTAAGGTTCTTGATCACAGAAGATATCAAATGCACAGGCTGAAGTTGAGTGTGTATTTTGAAACTAGAAAACGTAAATATATATACATTCTTGGACTACTCTATTTCATACATACAGTATGAAAAAAGGAAATAACTTCATAAAACAATGTCCATTTATAAAATTCACTGGAGAACCCCAGTATATTTCCCTGGACTCTGCATTCCCAAGTTTTTAATTAGTCACACTAATTTCATCCTTTGGTCTTAACCATTAGAGCAAACTCAGATCTCCCTCATTGGCATTACACATTGGAGTTGCTCAATAAATGTATATTGGACTTCAGTGTGGTGTTCTACTAAGTACTGGAAATTCAATAGGAAAAAACAATCACAAGAATTTCTGTTAGATGTTTGAGATAATTTGGTGGACAATTATGGGCCTTCCTGTTACTGTTGGAGACTAGCAGTTGTCATGTATGATGCAAGTACAGTTGTGAAGTGTGGTTATGTGCATTCTTCAGAGATAACTAATCTTTCATGTGGTAGGATCCATGTAGTCCTGAGTGATGAATCAATTTGATCCTCGAATCAAATGATGTCTTAGGTAAGAGAAATACCAACACTTATGCAATGGAATAAGGGCTATAATTCAGTTATCTAGGATTCACTTATTAAGAATCTACTATGCACTGGGTACTGGGGTACTGGAGAGGGGGCTAGGCCCTGGGCAAACAGAGATTAATCCCCTTGATTATGGGCCAGGCTTAGTGACTTGCTTCTAATAAATGGAAGCTGCATAGATGAGGCTGCTGACTTCCAGGTCAGGTCATAAAAGGCATCCTGCTTTCACCTGGTTCTCTAACCCTCTTCCTGCCACCATTCTGTAAGGAAGCCAACCAGCCACATGGAAAGACCACATTTAGGTGTTCTGAACACAGTCCCAACTGTCAGACATGTAAGTCTGTAAGATTTCAGATAATTCTAGCCCCTAGTCCAGGAACTGCCACAGATGGCAATGAAAGGACCAGAGATGGCTGGCAAGATGGCTGAATAGAACAGTTCTGGTGCACAGCTCCCAGCAAGATTGATGCAGAAGGCAGGTGATCTCCATATTTCCAACTGAGGTACCACGTTCATCTCAGTGGGACTGGTTGGACAGTGAGTACAGCCCAAGGAGGGAAAGCCGAATCAGGGTGGGGCATCACCTCATCCTAGAAGCACAAGGGGCTGGAGAAATCCCTCTGCTAGCCAAGAGAAGCCATTAGGGACTGTGTCCTGCACTCTGGTCCAGATACTACACTTTTCCCACAGTCTTCACAACCCCCAGACCAGGAGGTTCCCTCTGGTGCCTACAACACCAGGGCCCTGGGTTTCCACCACAAAACTGGACAGCCATTTGGAAAGACACAGAGCTAGCCACAGCATTTTTTCACACCCCAGTGGCACCTGTAACACCAGTGAGACAGAACCATTCACTCCCCTGGAAAGGGGGCTGAAGCAAGGGAGCCAAGTGATCTGGCTCTGTGAGTACCATGCCCACAAAGACCAGCAAGCTAATATCCACTGGCTTGCAATTCTTGCTGCCAGCTCAGCAGCTTGAGCTTGACCTGGGACACTCAAGCTAGATGGGGGGAAGGGAATCCTCCATTGCTGAGGCTCGAGTAGGGTGTTTAACATCACAGTGTAAACAAGGCAGCCCAGAAGTTCGAACTGGGCAGAGCCCAAGGAAGCTCAGCAAGGCCTCTGCACACAGACCGTGTCACTAGATTCCCTTCTTGCTGGACAGGCTTCTTCGAATAAAAGGCAGGGACTTACAAATAAAGCCCCCAACTTCCTGGCACAGAGCAACTGGGAAAAGTGATGGTCATGGGTACAGCTTCAGCAGACTTAAATGTCCCCACTTGGTAGCTCTGAAGAGAGCAGCAGATCTCCCAGCACAGCATTCAAGCTCTGATAAGGTACAGACTGTCTCCTCAAATGACTCCCTGATCCCCATGTATCCTGACTAGGAAACACCTCCCAGTAGGGGCTGAAAGACACCTCACATAGGAAAGCTCTGGCTGGCATCTGGTGGGTACCCTTCTGGGATAAATATACCAGAGGAAGGAACAGGGAGCAATCTTTGCTTTTCTGCAGCCACCTCTGGTGGCTTCCCAAGCAAGGCAGGGTCTAGAGTGGACCTCCAGCAAACTCCAGTAGACCTGCACCAGAGGGACCTGACTATTAGAAGGAAAACTAGCAAACAGAAAGAAATAGCTTCAACATCAACAGAAAGGATGTCCACTCAGAGGCCTCATCCAAAGGTCACCAACTTCAAAGACCAAAGGTACATAAATCCATGAAGTTGGGAAGAAACCAGCACAAGGCTGAAAATTCTGAAAACCAGAATGCCTCTTCTCCTCCATGGGATCAGAACTCCTCACCAGCAAGGGAACAATCCAGACAGAGAATGATTTTAATGAATTGATAGAACCAGGCTTTAGAAGGTGGGTAATAACAAAATTCTCCAAGCTAAAGGAACATGTTCTAACCCAATGCAAGGAAGCTAACAACATTGAAAAAAATGTTAGATGAAATGCTAACTAAAATAACCAGTTGAGAGAAGAACATAAACAACCTGATGGAGCTGAAAAACATAGCACAACAACTTCGTGAAGCATAGGCAAGTTTCAATAGCTGAATTGAT
>NW_016107746.1:778608-802030 GCF_001604975.1 Cebus imitator
AGGATATCAGAGACTGAAGATCAACTCAATGAAATAAAGCAAGAAGACAATTAGAGAAAAAATAGTGAAAAGAAACGAAGAAAGCCTCCAAGAAATATGGGATTACATGAAAAGACCAAATCTATGTTTGATCAGTGTACCTAAAAGTGACAGAGAGAATGAAACCAAGTTGGAAAACACTCTTCAGGATATTATCCAGGAGAATTTCCCCAATGTATCAAGGCAGGCCAACATTCAAATGCAGGAAATACAGAGAACACCACAAAGACACTCCTAGAGAAGAGCAACCCCAAGACACATAATCATCAGATTTACCAGGGTTGAAATGAAGGAAAAAATGCTAAGGGCAGCCAGAGGAAAGTGTTACTCACAAAGGGAAGCCCATCAGACTAACAGTGGATCTCTCTGCAGAAATCCTACAAAGAGTGGGGGCCGATATTCAGCATTCTTAAAGCAAAGAATTTTCAGCGAAGAATTTCATATCCAGTGAAACTAAGCTTCATAAGTGAAGGAGAAATAAAATCCTTTACAGAGAAGCAACTGCTCAGAGATTTTGTCACCACGACACCTACCTTATAAGAGCTCCCTAAGGAAGCACTAAACATGGAAAGGAACAACCAGTACCAGCCACTGCAAAAATATACCAAATTATAAAGGCCATTGACAATATGAAGAAAACTACATCAACTAACAGGAAAAATACCAGCTGGCATTATAATGTCAGGATCAAATTCACATGTAACAATATTAACCCTAAACGTAAATGGGCTTAGTGCCCCAATTAAAACACATAGACTGGCAAATTGGATACAGAGTCAAGACCCATTAGTGTGCTGTATTCAGGAGACCCATCTCACATGCAAAGACACACATAGGTTCAAAATAAAGGGATGGAAGAAAATTTACCAAGCAAATGGAAAGCAAATTAAAAAAAGCCATGGTTGCAATCCTAGTCTCTGATAAAATAGACTTTAAGCCAACAAAGATCAAAAGAGACAAAGAAAGTCATTGCGTAATAGTAAAGGAATCAATGCAACAAGAAGAGCTAACTATCCTAAATATATATTCACCCAATACAGAAGCAGCCAGATTCATAAAGCAAGTTCTTAGAGACCTACAAAGAGACTTAGACTCCCATACAATAATAGGGGGAGACTTTAACATCTCCCTGTTAATATTAGGCAGATCAACAAGACAGAAAATTAACAAAGATATCCAGGACTTGAACTCAGCTCCGGACCAAGTGGACCTAATAGACATCTACAGAACTCTCCACTCTAAATCCACAGAATATACATTCTTTTCAACACCACATCACATTTATTCTAAAATTGACCACATAATTGGAAGTAAAACACTCCTCAGCAAATACAAAAGAATGGAAATCATAACAAATAGTCTCTCAGACCACAGTGCAATCAAATTGGAGCTCAGGATTAAGAAACACACTCAACTGCACAACTACAAGGAAACTGAAGAAACCGCTCCTGAATAACTACTGGATAAATTGCAAAATGAAGGCAAAAATAAAGATGTTCTTTGAAACCAATGGGAACAAAGATATAACATACCAGAATCTCTGGGACACATTTAAAGCAGTGTGTAGGGGGAAATTTATTGCATTAAATGCCCACAAGAGAAAGCAGGAAAGATAAAATCAACACATTAACATTACAATTAAAACAACTAGAGGAGCAAAAACAAACAAATTGAAAAGCTAGCAGAAGACAAGGAATAACTAAGATCAGAATAGAACTGAAGGAGATAAAGATATGAAAAAACCTTTAAAAAAATCAATGAATCCAGGAACTGCTTTTTTGAAAAGATAAGCAAAACAGATAGACTGCTAGCCAGACTAGTAAAGAAGAAAAGAGAGAATAATCAGATAGATGCAATAAAAAATGATAAAGGGGATATCACCACTGATCCCACAGAAATACAAAATATCATCAGAAAATACTATAAATACCTCTATGAAAATAATCCAGAAAACCTAGAAGAAATGTATAAATTCCTGGATCCTTACACTGTCCCAAGACTAAACTAGGAAGAAGTTGAATCCCTGAATAGACCAATAACAAGGCCTGAAATTGAGGCAGCAATTAATAGTCTACCAACCAAAAAAAGTTTAGGACAGATAGTTTCACAGCCAAATTCTCCCAGAGGTACGAAGAGCAGCTGGTAACATTCCTTCTGAAATGATTACAAACAATTGTAAAAGAGGGAATCCTCCCTAACTCATTTTATTAGACCAACATCATCCTGATTTGAAAACCTGGCATAGACACAACTAAAAAAGAAAATTTCAGGCCAATATCCCTGATGAACATTGATGCAAAAATTCTTAATAAAATACTGGCAAACCAAATCCAACAGCATATCAAAAAGCTTATCCATCACTATCAAGCTGGTTTCATCCCTGAGATGCAAGTTTGGTTAAACATATGCAAATCAATAAAGATAATCCATCACATAAACAGAACCAAAGACAAAAACCACATGATTATCTCAATAAATGGAGAAAAGGCCTTCAACAAAATTCAACAGCCCTTTATGCTAAAACTCTCAATAAACTAGATATTGATGGAATGTATCTCAAAATAATGAGCTATTTATTGACAAACCCACAGCCAATATCATACTGATTAGCCAAAAAACTGGAAGTCTTTTCTTTGAAAACAGGCACAAGTCAAGGATGCCCTTTCTTACCACTCCTATCCAACACAGTATTGGAAGTTCTGGCCCAAGCAATCAGGCAAGAAAAAGAAATAAAGGGTATTCAGTTAGGAAAAGAGGGAGTCAGATTGTCTCTACTTGCAGATAACATGATTTTATATTTAGAAGATCCCTTCATCTCAGCCCAAAATCTCCTTAAGATGATAAGCAACTTAAGCAAAGTCTCAGGATGCAATGTGCAAAAATTACAAGCATTCCTAAAAACCAATAACAGACAAACAGAGAGCCAAATCATGAGTGAACTCCCATTCATAACTGCTACAAAGAGAATAAAATACCTAGGAATACAGGTAACAAAGGATGTAAAGGACCTCTTCAAGGAGAACTACAAACCACAGCTGAAGGAAATAAGAGATGACACAAAGGACACAAACAGATGGAAAAAGCATTCTGTGCTCATGGTTAGGAAGAATCAATTTCAGGAAAATGACCATACTGCCCAAAGTAATTTATAGATTCAATGCTATCCCCATCAAGCTACCACTGACCTTCTTCACAGAACTGGAAAAAAACACCTTAAACTTCATATGAAACAAACAAAAAAATCCGCGCATAGCCAAGACAATCCCAAGCAAAAAGAACAAAGCTGGAGGCATCATGCTACTTGATTTCAAACTATACTACAAGCCTACAGTAATCAAAACAGCATGATACTGGTACCAAAGCAGAGATATAGACCAATGGAACAAAACAGAGGCCTCAGAAATAATGCCACATGTTTACAACCATCTGATCTTTGACAAATCTGACAAAAACAAGCAATAGGGAAAGAATTCCCTGTTTAATAAATGGTGTTGGGAAAACTAGCTAGTCATGTGCAGAAAGCTGTAACTGGACCCCTTCCTTACATCTTACACAAAAATTAACTCCAGATGGATTAAAGATTTAAACATAAGACCTAACACCATGGAAATCTTAGAAGAAAACATAGGCAACACCATTCAGGACATAGGCATAGGCAACTACTTCATGACTAAAACATCAAAAGCTATGGCAACATAAACCAAAATAGACAAAAGGGATCTAATTAAGAGCTTCTGCACAGCAAAAGAAACAACCATTAGAGTGAACCAGCAACCAACAGAATAGGAAAAATTTTCACAAGCTACCCATCTGGGAAAGGGCTAACATCCAGAATCTACAAAAGTACTAAAGCAGATTTACAAGAAAAAAACAAACAACCCCTTCAAAAAGTGAGTGAAGGATATGAACAGACATTTTTCAAAAGACATTTATGCAGCCAAAAAACATGAAAAATTGCTCATCATCATCGGTCATTAGAGAAATGCAGATCAAAACCACATTGAGACACAATCTCATGCCAGTTAGAATGGCAATCATTAAAAAATCTGGAGACAACAGATGCTAGAGAGGATATGGAGAAATAGGAACACTTTTACACTGTTGATGGGAGTGTAAATTAGTTCAACCATTTGTGGAAGACAGTGTGGCGATTCCTCAAGGACCTAGAACAAGAAATACCATTTAACCCAGCAATCCCATTACTGGGTATATACTCAAAGGATTGTAAATCATTCTATTATAAAGACACATGCACACCTATGTTTATTGCAGGACTATTTACAATAGCAAAGACCTGGAACCAACCCAAATGCCCATCAGTGATAGACTAGTAAAGAAAATGTGGCACATATACACCATGGAATACTATGCAGCCATAAAAAATGATGAGTTCATGTCCTTTGCAGGGACACGGATGAATCTGGAAATCATCATTCTCAGAAAACTGACACAAGAACAGAAAACCAAACACTGCATGTTTTCACTCATCAGTGGGGGTTGAACAATGAGAACACATGGACACAGGGAGGGAAATATCACACACTGTGGCCTGTCACAGGGTGGGGGATTAGGGGAGGGATACCATTAGGTGAAATACCAAATGTAGATGATGGGTTGATGGATGCAGCAAACCACCATGGCATGTGTATAACTATGTAACAAACTTGTACGTTCTGCTCATGTACCCCAGAACTTAAAGTATAATAATAATAATAATAAGGACCATAGATGAATTATCATTGCTGAGCCAGATCCATACTGCAGATTTTTGAGTAAAATAAATGTTGCTTTAAGGCTTTAGGCTTGAGACAGCTTATTACATAGTTATACATAACAGATAGAAACATACTTCTTAAGAAAATATCATGTTTATGCCTGCATTTATTTTCTGTCTCTTTCCATTTGACTTTAAGTTGTTTGAGGGCAGAGAACGTGTTTTCAGTGCTTAGGACAGTAGCTTGCATATAATGGTTATTTAATATTTCTTAAAAAAATGAACAAATTTGTTATATGATATACATTTTAGAAAACACCATTTTGGCTACAGAAACGATATATAGATCCAAGACAGGAAGACAAGCTGGGAAACTTACAATAATCCAGGTAAGAACTCCCAGTAGAAACTGTAGATATTACTGAAATTACTTGGCAGAAAATCTAGAATGAGGAGGAAAGGAAAAGAAAATCCAGATCAAAACTTCAAGAAAGACAAAGCTCAGAAAAGAATAATTAAAGGTTAAAGATCTTTTTTACAAGTTTGTTAATTAAGGAAAATTTCAGATATTCCCCAAAGTAGAGAGAATAGTAAAATGAACTCTTATGTATTCATTACTAAGTTTCAAAATTTAGCCATTTTGTGCTTCTTGCATTTCATCTATAGTTATTTTAGGCTGTTCACAAGGATATAAGATTCAGTCAATATTTCTTGGTGCCTACTATTGAGGAGGACTATTTAGTGGTTTAGGATGAAAGAAATATGAATAAAACTGGGTATCACAGACTTCAGATTTCTGATAGAGAGTTGGGAAAGTACGCTATATCAGCAAGTCCAAGAGGAAATATGGGCAAACAGGATATTTAAGGATTGTTTAATAATTGAATTATTTGCAAAGCTGTGAGCAAGTTTAAAGAAAACAAACAAGGGATGGTAAAGTACTTTAGGGCTAGCAAGAGTAAGGAGCTGTTTCTATCTTAGGACGGAAGAAGCAAGGGGAGAGAGCTCAGAGAGGGTAGCTGCAGCCTTTGGACAGGACCAGCTAAAAGAGCCCTTTAATAGAGGGAGGCCTTTAATAGCGGGAGGCAGCCAAGTAAGTGCAGCTTGCAGAGAAGGAGGGAGTAAATAAACGCTCCCTCTCACTGTCCTTTCACTCTGCTCTTGTTGGTGCTTCCTCTTGGTCGAACCCAACTGAAGTGAAAGTAAGCTTACTGATACACTCAATCCAGAAAATCTTCCTGGAATACAGGGTGTGCCAGAAAAGGAAGCAAAGGGAATCTAGAGCNAAAAAAAAAAAAAAAAAAAAAAAAAAAAAGAAAGAAAGAAAGAAAGAAAGAAAGAAAGAAAGAAAGAAAGAAAAAAGAAAGAGAAAAGAAATCCAACAAAAAGGCAGGTAGCCCTATACATTTCAATTCAGTGTGACCAAAGCAACTACAAAGAAAGAATGCATGCAATACAGAAATATAATACAGAGAGAGCTAGAAGTAAATAATTCCCTTTATCATGCAAAAGTAGTGCTTGAGTTGAGTTTGGGTTTTCTTTCAACTTTTTGATAAAACACACTCATAAAGGTGAAAAAATCATAACACATCTCAATAAATTTTCAAAAAGTGAACACACATACATAATTAGCACCCAGATCAAAAAAGAAAACACTAGCAACATGCCAGAATTCCCCATATTGCCTCCCTCCAGCCACTATTCTCCTCACAGGAAACCGCTATCCTGGCTTCTAATACCACAGAAGAATTTTGCATGATTGTTGAACTTGATATGAAGTGAATTAAGTAGCATGTATTCTTTTGTGTCTGGCTTGTTTTGCTCAGTTATTTGTGAGTGTCATCTATGCTGTTGTGTGTAGTTGTAGTCTGCTCTATTTCATTGTTATATAATACCCTATTGTGTGACTATACAACAACTTATTCTTTCTATGGTAGTAGAAATTCATACGACTTCCAGTTTTTACATATTAAAAGTAATACAGTGAGGAACATATGGTTTTGAACAAAGACTAAGAAGTGCCATTTGCAAAGCAGACACAGATGTGGGACTTTCCTGTGAAGGACAAAGCATAAACAATGGGATGGAGGCATGAAATAGCACAGCACTTTTGGGCACCTCTAGGAAGTCTGGCATCACTAGGTCATGGCAGGTGAGGTGAGAGTGATAGGGCCTGAATCTGGAGAAGCAGAAAGGGTCCAGATTCTTCAACAGGGTGTGGGGATGGGATTAAGTGAAGACTGAAAACAAAAGACTGGCTGTACCTGATGAGGATTTTAGAAAAATCGCTGTCACATTGATATTGAGAATGGATTGGAGTAAGAATCAGACAGAAAACAGAAGGGCTATTTCATGGGTTTCTTCCACATTCCAACACGGATAATTAACTGTGCTACGATGTTTAAACATCAGAATTTCCCCAGTCTTTAGAAATATCTTCCTTAGGAATGCTGCATTCTTGTGTCCTCAACTTTTGGAAGACTTTGGTTCTAGGTCAGCTTGCATTCTTTTGGGTCGTTAATTACAGCAATCTGCAAAAGCCACTTGGGCCTCAGCACAAAGTGGAATTTTCACTATATATTTTTTTATTTATTTAAGTATTTATGGGGAAAATCTGGCTTCTAATATACATGCTGGATGGGGAGTCTAATCTGGCTAGAGCAGGAGAATCCTGTCCATCATAAAGAGTAGTCACTTCCCTTTTAAAAGGCAGCAGGATCCCAATGGCAATAGCTTAAGTTGAGCAAAAAGGCCATTAAGTCACATGGAGGAAGTGGTTCTTATAATAATTTGGAGGTAGTCAGCAGGCAGACAGTGTTGTGGTGCCTCCACTACATTTTTTTTTTTACTTTGTTGAAAAATAGTACTTATATGAAGATTTATCTATCGATAGTAAAATATTAGGTTCATGCCTCACACCTGCATATGTTGTGGTTCAAAGAAAGTCCTGGTGAAATATAACCAAACGACACAAAACATGACATATTACTTTCATGGGTGAGCAAAAGATAATGAGAGAGAGAAGTAGATGGACAAACAT
The DNA here is from genome assembly GCF_001604975.1 of Cebus imitator. NCBI lineage: Eukaryota > Metazoa > Chordata > Mammalia > Primates > Cebidae > Cebus > Cebus imitator. The sequence continues at coordinate 786,402 of NW_016107746.1, forward strand.
ATATACATTATCATTACAAATAATGAAAGTTCTACTTACAAAGGCAAAGCTAGTTAGTGTTCTTTTGCAAGTCAACACTAAACCAGATTAAGATTAGTGAAATTAGTGATCTTTAAGAAGTTAGGAAGGGTAATGTCATCAATTTAGACAGAAAAGAGAACAAATATTTTTGATGCAAACTGCAGAAGTGGTACACAGTTCTGAACTTCCCATGCAATCAAACAAGTTCATGGCCATGTTGGGTGTGGAGTCTATCACCAGCCAGAAACTCACAGTCCAGGCAGCCATTTGAGAGTAATTACTAAAATTAAATTTCTTTAGAAATCACAATATTTAATTTTGTGACCTGATGGTAACTAAAATTGTAATAGGATCTGGAGCTAAGCAAAGGAATTCATGACCAAAGCTTGGCAGCTCACCACATTCAGAAGAATGATTAAGACAAGTAACTTTTGAGTTTGATTATGTATCTAACTCTTAGCAAATAAAGAAAAATAAGGAGAAAAATAAGATGTGTGTCCTATTCCTCTCACATACACTCTGTTATCAAATATCAAACTGCAAAGAGGGGGTCATACATGTTCAGTAATAAGAGAGATCAATTAGGATGAAATGGAGAAGGCTTTTGGAACAAATATGAGGCTAGAAGAATTTGGATGTGTGAAGAGGGGAAAGCCAGTTTTTCTGGAGTAGAGTGTGTATGTATACATATGTATTATGTTCTGCGAGGTTTAGAGGAAGAGTGACATCACCAATGTGTCTAGAAGAAATGAAAAGTTCTCAGCCTCAGTCAGAGGTTCAAATGATGAAGGCCCTGAACAATGAAGCAGAATAGTGGGGCTTGTTAGGCCAATCAACAATGAGTCATTGTAATTTATTGGCTAGGAGGAAGGCATGGTGTATTCATTTCCAGTTGCTGTATAACAAATCATCACAAATTTAGTGGCTTAAAAGCAACACAAATTTATTATCATACCGTTCTGGATGTTCAAAATCCAAAATGAGTCTTTCCAGCCTAAAGCCAATGTGCAGGCAAGATTTCACTCTTTCTGCAGGCTCTAGGAAGCAAACTGTTTACTTCCCTTTCCAGTTTCTGGAGGCTACCTATATTTGTTGCCTTGTTGCCCCTTCCTCCAGCTTCAAAGCCAGTAATGACATCACTCTAGCTTCTGCTTCCATGCTGACTTCTCCTCTGACTCTCTTGCTTCTCCCACCTTTTGCAGATCTCTGTGATTACACTAGGCCCACCTGCATAATCTAGGATACTCTCCCTATGTTAAGATTCTTAACTTAATCGCAACTGCCGTGAAAGGTAACGTATTCATAGGTTCTGGGGATTAGGATGTGGATGCTTTTGGGGGACCATTATTCTGCCTGCCACATGGTGACCTAATCCTAGCCCTGACTCAGTAAATAGATGTCAGCTCTTAAAAGCTGTCATCAATGAAAAGGTACTAAGGAGGAATGTATAACAGGTCTTAATCTTTATAATGACTGCTTTGGTCCCCATGTGTGTCCAATGCACATAATAATTCCAGAAACAACCTGCATAGAAAAGAGTACTGTGTGCCTAAAAAATACACTTTTCTCTCCATTCCTCACCACAGGCAATTCACAATGGCTCACAACTTGCAAATTCTGCAAGCACAGACAACTTGGAAAGGACAGAATTCCCAGAGGAGGGAAAACTCAGCACACTGAGACTTTAGGAAATGGTCCAGACATAGCTAAAGTGAGTGACCATAGGAAGGAACCAGATCATGTTAACAAATCCACTGAGTCCTAGATTTCACTTCTTCTTTTAACATTAGTTTTATTTCCTTCATCAGTTACAAACATAAGTTGTTACTGTGGTCACATGAATGGAGGAAATGTCCATGTATCTACTCCATTGCAGTGAGGAGTAATGAGGTTTCTAACTTATTTCACAGTAATAACTGAGAGCTGACTCAACAAGTACATATTACAAACTAACTTAGTGTGAGACACAAAGGACAGAAAAATGAGCATCAGCCAATCCATTTCCTCTTGTTTTTAGTAATCCTCACAGTAGTCATGTGAGAGAGTTGTATTAGCTCCCATTTCCAGATACAGAAAAGAAAGCCTCCAAAAAGTTAAATAATTCATCCTAGGACATATAGCTAAGAAATAAAAGGGCAGGTATTTAAACACAGGTCCACCTGTGGCTAAAACCCATCTTCTTCCTACCATACCATACAGCCTTCTCCTGGCCTCAGATCCTTTTGTAAATCCTCACATTTTTGGTTCATATTCTGCCAAATGCTTATATTCACTAACATGGAGAGAATCCCTGACATTGAAAAAACTGACAAATCCGTTTTTTTCTGTCAGTCATATGTAAAAGGATCCTAGAATTCTGACTCCTATTGACTCGGGTGTCAGCAGTGTTTATGGTATGTACACTGATACACACAGTTGATGATTACAAAATACTCAAGAGAACTTTATAATCAGCAAATGGTGCTAGAGCTCAGAGCAGGCACATAGAGCTGTTGCCTGGGAAAGGCCAGTGAAAGCTTCAGGAAGGAAGTCAGATTTTAACTTTTTTTTTTTTTTTTTAACTGAGTTTTAAGGAGTGGTTCAAATTTGGATAGGCAGATGGGGTAAGAGCAGCCAGATCAAATGAAGACTAAAAGGCAAGAAAGATGGGAAGCCCATAGCCTTTTCAAAGACAATGAGACAATTAATTTGGAAGGAGAAAGTGATATGCAAATATAGAATGTAACCTAAAGGATTGTACAAAAGCTCTTAATCCTTCCAGACAATTAATCCCTTCCTTCTCTATGTTCTTACAACATTTTGAAAACATATTTCTATTGTAGCATTTAATGCTTTGCATCATAAGTGTTTTTGTGTGGTATCTATTTTACCATATACCTCTTCCATTAGTTGTGAGGTCTAAAAACAAGGCTTGTGTCTTACTCATCTTTGTATCTCTAGCTTTGAGCCAATGCCTGTATGTTCTCAATAAATGTTCATTTTTATAAATTTTTATTCATTTTGAGAATGTTCATAAAAATGAACGTTTATTCAGTCTAGGTCCTACTCATTCTTTAAGGATTCTCCATTCTTTCCTTATTTCTTTCCTCCCATTTTCCTCTTTTGAAGTTGTTTTTCTAATTACCAGCCAGACAAATGTAACACAAATCCAAAAGTAGGCAACTCTGCCCTCTGCACCAGTAATTCCCCATGTGCAAGGGTGCTATTTACAGTGGTGTGCTGAAACCACCTTATATCAGATCGCGAGAACCTATTTTAAATGATCAGGAATTTTGCAAGTCAGTTGTTAAACCTAACCATTATAAAAGAAAAAATTGTATAAGCTTAAAATTAATTATATTTTAAAACTCATTACTTTGTGATTATTTTACTCTCTCTTACTGTTATCTATGTGCATGTGATTATTTATGCTGATCATAACTATATGGTGAAAATATATAATCATAAACTACTGTACATCTCTTCTCAATTCCATGTTTAGTGATGTCATGTAGGTAGTTTAAAATTGGCCTTGGAGTATTTACAACAAGTAAATTGTCAAGCTCTATAGAACAGAATGTGATTTATCATTTTGTTGATTGTCTACATCATGGATTAGTAAACTTTTTGTATAAAGAGCCAGGTAATAAATGTTTTAGACTTTATAGGTGATCTCTATTGCAACTACTCAGCTGTGTAGTTGTAGGTTGGGAGTAGCTACAGCTAAAAACACAGACAACATAAAAACAAATAGATTTGCTTGTGTTCTAATAAAACTTTTTATATAATCAAGGTGGATTTGGATGATAGGGTAGTTTTGGTTTCAATTTGAAAATACTTGGTCTATACCTAAGAAAGCAATGGAGAAACATTATGCAGATTAAGCTTAAAAGTGGGTCACAGATTTTATGGTGAATAGTACCAACAGTTAGGAAATATTCCTCTATTATTCTGAAAACAATTCAGCAACAAAGCCATCCACAAAATTGGTGAATGAGTGAGGTTCTAACATGTATCATTGTTTTTCACTTTCATCTTATGCATTAATGTACATGAAGATATCAACAAGCATTCACATCAAAGCTACCTTCTTTTGTCAGTTGTAACCAGAAGTTAATGATGGATACAAGAGTTCAGCTAAAAACCAATAAAGACGTTCTTTGAAAATAAATTGGTTATATAAAATTTACAATAAAAATTATTGAATATTTTATTATTGATAAATTGTGTGCTACACATCCTTTATATTAGTAAAATTTGTCATAATTGTATGCATGTATACATGTATTCTCCCCACCCCCATATTGCTGGTTGTTACACAATACCAGTACACCCTGGTACTATTATTCTACACAGTAATTTCAAATGGTTTACATACATCTTCTTATTTTTCTCAAGATTTTTAGCATCTTGAAACTAGGGACCATGTCTTATTTATTTCTTTGGTCTCTGAGTCTTAGACAATGTTTAATCCTTATTAGCTCAGTAAAGATGTATTTTTGAAAGTAATTAGGTTAATGATCATAATGGCACTGCCTTTTGTGTACTGAGCCTCTACTATGTGACAGAAACAGTGCAAAGTATTTTATATGTTCATTTAATCCTCATAACAACTTATGAAGTAAGAGGTATTTTCTCCATTTTACAACTGGGGAGACTGAGGATTTGAAAACCTACATGGCTTATTCAAAGCAATACACTTAGCAAACAGTGAACCTAGGATTTGAAACCAGACCATGTCACATTACAAGCTGAACCCTCAATGATGACTTTGGAGCTTTCATACCACCTCCCATTTGTAATCGTATTTGCTTAATATATTTTAATTTATTCACTTCTTTCCTTTAAATGTGGTTAGCCTCATTTGTGAAATCACAGGTTTGATAATCTGCCCATATATTTCCAAATATATTAAAATATACATGCAACTGTAAATAAAAATGTTTCAGCTTTCATGGCTTACTTTTAGAAACATTAGCCCCTTCTATACTGCTCTGTAGTGTGGCATCTATGAAAATGCCTATTAGAATACCCTAAGCCATCAGCCTTTGCCGCCCCAGTAATGAGTTAGCCGGCGAAGATTTCTCCTGAAGGGCAGTGGCCCCTGTTTGTCAGCATGGAAGGCAAATATAATTTGGGGTGTTAGACTGGTATTTGGGTTTAGAAACAAGAAAGAGATTGTTTAACACACTAGCTAAACCACTTTCTCAAGCCTAGGTTACCAGGGCTGTATGGATTATGGTTTTGGACCCTAGATGAGATTAAATTAAATTTTTTTCTTTTCCTGTCCTTGGTCCTCAGCTGTGATTCAATCTGTATTACTTAAAAGGTGGAATTTAGTTATATCTGAGTCTTCTGGCCTTATGACACTGCATGGAACCCTAATCTCAAATTAGTATCTAAAAGACAAGTTTTCTGAAACCAACTCCATGCCTGACACAGACAGTACATGGAGAATTAAATTAAATTTTAAAGAAAATTAAGGATCGTTTATAAAATGGCTAAAGTCTGTAAACAAAAGTCCCATCTAAATGAGTTTTATTACTATTTGATCTGACATATGTAATCCAGTCATCTTTTATTGTGTAGAAGCACAACTGACTCGATTAAACTCCACTCTAGAATTGGTTTAAAAATGAGAGACAATATTCTGAGACAGGATGGCTTTAAAGCAGAGAGATGGTATTTGATGACTCACCCTGTCCCTTTGCTTTAAGAAACCATTATCTCTGCCAAGAAAGACATTTCTAGTTTGTTTAAAGTATCAAAGATTAAAAGATTATATAATAGCTTGGAATCAAAATGTAGTTTCCATGAAGAAAACACAGTGGTTGAAGAAAAAAGCCTCACCGTAAACAGATAGTAGGGAAAAGAAAATTACACTGACTGCTGCTCAGCTTCAGTGCTCAGACAAATGAGTGTGTGTGACCAGTGTGATCAGCTCAGAGCCCTAAGCACCTCACAGGCTTCCCTGAGAAGACTTCAGTGATGCTTCCAAGGAAACTCAGCCCACATCCCCTTAGCACGATCATGTGGGGAGCACAAATCTAGGCTGGCAGTTACCATATTGGATTGCCATTGTTTCCCTGGCTATTGCTCCACCTGTGAACAACTTGACATGAAAAATTATATCCTAGTTACCTTTGTGAACCAATTCCTGAAATATTTGCTGATGCATAGTCAATGTCCTATAAAAATGTTATTGCCTGGAGGCATGAAAGTAAATTAGGGAGCTTCTGAAAAGGTTAGGTATTTTATTACCAGTTTTAGTCTTGTCACAATTTACAAGTCTTGTCAAATAATACTGTGAGAGTGAGAAGACAGAAATAATTTAAATTATTTGATAAAGAAACTGAAACACAGGGAGGTTGAGTTTGACTAGTCACAAAGATTGCAGGTGGAAGATGAAGAATAAACTTCTAGGTTTTATGCAAAAAGCTGAGTTCTAATCATGACAGGAAATTTGGAAGGCCAAATAAGGCATAATTTTGATAATTAATGGATTATAGAAGTTGTAGATGAGATGTAAGAAGCTTGGCTTAAAAAGAACATTCAATAATGTTAGAGAAATCAGTAATGAGAAGTTTTGTTTGGGTTGCCTCAGGCAGTCAGATACTTGAAAATTACAATAATTAGAATTATTCCAGAAAGATCATCTAAAAGAATATGTTCACTTTGCCTTTCCTTAAGGCAGTATGATTATTTTATCCTTTTAGCAAGGATTGATTTATCTAATTACCACACTCCATTGCTAATACTTTTTAAGCTTCAAATACAAGCCACGCATACCCAGAAAAAAGGTAGGCACATGTGGCTCTGTTTAGGGCAATAATTCTCAATACTGACCATTCAGCAAATCACCAGAAAGACTTAATAATACAGATTCCCAGGCCACAGCCAGAGCATTTAGATTAGACTCTTTGGGAATTACACCTCAGGCATCTGTCTTTTGAAAGCTTTGCGGATAATTGTAATGCGCAGGGAAAGTTAAAAATCATTTCACTTGCGGGTCTTAGCATTAATTTTGTGGGTAACAACCACCATTTTATAAAATATTGGTTGTAAAAGAAAATATAAGACAGTATTCTGCATAATAAAGGTATAATTTGTTTTGTAACTTCTATTTCAGCTGTGTATGTGCTCGCACTGTGTTGCAATGCACAGTACACATACTAGGTGTGTGGTCCAAAATGTTCAGCACATACCAATTTGGGTGGATGAGACTCTGTGGTTGAGAGTTCTAGCAGGCAGAAACAGCAGGGGAAACAGGTAGATGAGACAGTATTCTTATTTCCTTCTCCATTTAACTTAAACCAGGTTTGTGGGTCAGTCATACTTCAGAAAACTAAATTCACAGAGCTAGAAGGAGATTACTTTTTAGGAAATTACCCTCATTTTATGGATTGACACATTTTCTTAAAACAGTGAATCTGTCCTTAGCGATAGAAAAGAAAAAATTTGTGTTTCAACAGAAAACTACATATTGTCTACAGCATACTCTTCTAGGATATCTTAATGTAATTCTGCAGAAACTACTTCACAAACCTGAAAAATATGAATAACTGACAAATAATTTCTTGTTTATAGACCTACAATGTTGTCCTGTCTAGTAGAGGTTTATTTGGCTTCTCTCCAGTGAGGAAGAAATTAGTGTTTCCTCCTCATGCACATTCATTTCAGCATTCCTTTACTTAATATAAAAGTGTGATTCTGTGACTTCTTTGAACTGCTTAGAACATTTATATAGTTATAACTGTATGAGTTAAATAAGATATTTAACACATGTTCATTTTCATCTCTATAAGAGCCATGATCCTCCTATCCATTGTCCTTTATCCTTTTTTTGAAAATTAACTTTTAACAGTGATAATTCTCTCTTTAGAACAACATGGCAGGTCTTTTTACTTTCCGGTATCTTCTTTCTGTGGGCCAGATAACCACCATTTCCTGATCCCATACCACCAATACAACCAGCCACGGTCCAGCCACAAACAGGATCTAAACTCACCGCAGATGTTGGGCTTGGACCTAACCCAAGAAAATCATGCCCATGGCTAAGGTTGAGTAACACTATGGTGTGTCTGTGGTTTCATGTAAAACAGAATGCATACTGACGAAATCTTGGAAATCAAATTATATATAAAACTAGAAAACTGCTGAATTTGCTAATTCATCTTTTACTTTTTTCCTAACAAACTCAATTTCCAGTATTTTTTTTTAGTCATGTGCCTTATTCATTTCAACCAACATTTTTAGGGGACTTTCTTTTCTAGCACCATGATGAAATAGATACACTGAAAAACTTCCCCCTTTAAAATAGCTGAAAATGACAGGAAAATCAAATAAGAATCCTTTTAAATGCACAGCTAAGCTTAAAAGAAAATAGAACAAATAGTGCAGAAGCAATTGAACATCTACATGAAAAAAAAAACAGACATACACCCTACACTCTTCACAAAAATTAACACAAAATGAATCATAGAGCTAAATGTAAAGCACAAAATTATAGAACTCCTGAGAAGATAGCATAGGAGAAAATCTAGATGACATGTGGTATGGTGATAACATTTCAGGTATGATATTAAAGATGCAATCTGTGAAAGAAATAACTGATAAACTGAACTTCACTAAAATTAAAAACTTCTCTGCAAAAGACACTGTCAAGAGATTGAGACAAGCAACAACTGGGAAATAATATTTGGAAAAGATATACCTGATAAAGAATTGTTATCCAAAACACACAAAGAACTCTTAAAATTCAACAATTAAAAAAAATTGTAAATGAAAAAGATCTGAACAGACACCTCACCAAAGATGATACGCAAATGATAAATAAGCATATGAAAAGATGCTCAAATATCATGTCATTAGAAAAATGCAAATTGAAACAATATTAAGATATTAACACCATTATATATCTATTATAATGGCCAAAATCCAAAGCACTGACAACATCAAATGCTGGCGAGGATGCGAAGTAACAGGAACTCTCATTTATTTCCAGTGAAAATGTAACATGGTACACCTACACTGGACGACAGTTTGGCAGTTTCTTATAAAACTAACCACACTCTTACCATATGATCCAACAATTGTGTTCTTTGCTATTTACCCAAATGAGATGAAAACTGATGTCCATACAAAAACCTGCAAATAGATGTTTATGGCAGCTTAAGATGGATCATTTGGCAATTATAAAATTGCCAAAGCTTGAACACAACCAAGATGTCCTACAGTAGGTGAAGAGATAGAAATTCTGTGGTGAGTCAAGACAATGGAATATTATGCAGCACTAGAAAGAAACGTGCTATCAAACCATGAAAAAACATGAAGAAACCTTAAATATTTATTACTAAGTGAAAGAAGCCAATCTGAGAAGACTAAATAATTCCAATTACATAACATCTTGGAGAAGGCAAAACTATGGAGCCAGTAAAAAGATCAGTGATGGCCAGGCGCATGGTGGCTCATGCTTGTAATTCCAGCACTTTGAGAGGCTGAGGTAGGCGGATCACTAGAGTTCAGGAGTTCGAGACCAGCCTAGCCAACATAGCAAAACCCCGTCTCTACTAAAATTAAAAAAAATTAGCCGGTGTCATGTTGCACCCCTGTAGTACCATCTACTCTGGAGGCTGAGACAGGAGAACTGCTTGAACCCAGGAAGCACAGGCTGCAGTAAGCAGAGACTGCACCAGTGCACTCTGGCCTGAGTAACAGAGTGAGACTCTAGCTCAAAAAAAAAAAAAAAAAAAAAATCAATGATTAACAGGGCAAAGTAATTACCATATTATCAGAATTAAAAAGCACAGGGGATTTTTAGAGCAGTGAAACCATGGTGCTGGATACATGTCATTATGGATTTACCCAAGCCCGCAGAATGCACAACATCAAAAGTGATTTCTAATGTAAACTATGGGCTTTGGATGATAATGATGTGTCAATGCAGATTCATCAATTGTAAAAAAAAATGTAGCACTCTGGTGTGTGGTATTGAGTCCAGGATGTGGATGGTATGGAGTGTCCAGGGGATATATGGGAGATTTCTGACTTTTCACCTAATTTTGCTGTGAATCTAAAACCACTCTAAAAAATAAGATCTATTTTTTAGAAAGATTAAAGAACAGAAAACATGAAAATTAAATCAAAGCTAACCAATCTTCCTACAAAGAAAATGCCAGTCCTAGACAATTTTAGAAGGGAAATATTCACAAATACTGAAATAATACATAATTATAATTTTACACAAACTATGTCATACTGTAAAAAATTAAGGAGCACTTCACAGCTTGTTTTATCAATTTTGCACAATCTTGACAGCAAGCTCCAAAGAACAGACGCTATCTTACACTCAGCCTCGACACTATGAATCAAAACCACAGCTCATGGGCTATGTTATCACGACTTGGTGCTATCCCTTTGTCTTCATTAAAATGACTTTTGCCTTCTGGGAGTATCTTGCTCAAGCACATGGTTTTCTGATTCTTTACTATAGAAAGTTCCTAAAAGACCCAATAACTTTTCAATGGTAAACATCAACAGACAGTTTGCACCCTGCAGTTATTTGAATCCTTCCTAGTCTTTTCCCATGCTGAACAGTTATATCTTGATGTTTACCCAATCCTAGTCAGCCTTCACCACCTTCGAAAGAGTCTTCTTAAATCAACTTCCAAGTCAGTAAATTTTGCCCTTACCTCCTATCTTCAGAGACATTGCTAAAGCTTTGCAGAGTTAGTATACTACTGTAAGCGTTTGTCTCATCAAACTGTCAGCTTTGTCTCATGGGGGGTCGTGTTGATAATGTTTAGGGAGTCAGCTTTTAACATCTCAAAACAGTGAGCTATGATCACACCACTGCACTCCAGCCTGGGTGACAGAGGAGGAATTATAGGTCAATCCTACTTATGGAGATAGATGTAAAAATTCTAAATGAAATATAATATAACAAATGTAGTAATGTATAATGTATAACTTATTATAATGCAGTAACAATTAATATGTGATGACCAAGTTCTCTTTATCCCAGGAATGTAAAGTTGGATTAATATTAAAATATCAATTAGTGTAATTTACTACAATTAATAAAGAAGAAAAATTATTTGATCAGCCTAATGCAGAAAAACGCTTCCACTAAAAGTCAATGTTCTTGCACATAATTAAAGTAAATCTAAAACCAAATTTGACCACAATGACAGAAAATTATTCAGCAAATATATATTTATAAGCAGATTCAAAACAGTTTATATAACCTGTCCTAAACCTTGCACCTGACCAAATAGACTTAGGTCAGTTCAGCACTAAGGATAGGTAAAGTAAACATATTTAATACTAAAGTGCTGAAAGCTTTTCCTTTTAGATCAGAATAAGACAAGGGTACTTTCTATCACCATCTTTTCTTTTCAGTGTTGCATTAGAAGTCCCAGCCAATCTAGTAAGAAAATAAAAGGCTATAGATTACAAAGAGCAAAATAAAATCTCTTTAATTAGATGATAAAATTATAATCTTAGAAATCCAAGGAATCTTTAAAATTATTTGAATTTATCAGAGTTGGACTGATTAAGTGGCTTGAAAAATATTTTAAAGAGGGAAAATGAATTTACAAGAGTTTAGCTAATTGTAAAATCAGAATAATAAATTATTCACATTTCTATACAACACACAGAAACTATAATTTTAAGAAAAAACATTGTAATTTACAATAACTTTCGGGAATGTAAAATACCTAATATTACAGCTAACAAAAAAATGTGTACGATATTTATGGGGAAAAATTAAAACATTATTCAAAAGTGTTTTTAAAGGCTTAAATAAATTAAGAGAAAAAAACAGGTTCAGTGTATTAGAAGATGTAATACAATAAAGAAGTTCATTCTTCCCCAAATTCATCTAAGAATTTAAAGTCATACCAATCAGAATACAAACAGGTTTTTTGATTTTTGTTTGGGGGCATTTATTTTTTTAGAAACTGACAATGTAATGTGAAAAGTAAAAATGCTACAAATGGTCAAAACATTCCTAAAAATAAAAGAACAAAGAGGGGCAATGGCCCTTATTAGATAGCTAGAATTATTATAAAATTGTAATTAGCAAAACCATGTATTATTAGTGGAAGAAAACGGGAAAAGTGTGAATGAAACAACAGATTGCCTAGATATATGTGGCTGTGAAAATCAGAGGGGATAGTTTTTTTTAAGTGTGCTGGAAAAATTGTTATCTATATTTTTAAAAAGTAAAATTGGATCACTAATCAAAATTAAATCAAAATCCTTGCGAGCTTTTTTTTTTTTTTTAACAGAAGCTGACAAACTGATTCTAAGATTTATTTGGCATTTTAAAAAGGCCCAGAAGATCCTAAACTATTTAGAAAGAGTAGGACAAAGTAGCAAGATGCATATACCTGATTAAAAGATAACTACACAATTACAGAAATAGAGTGTGGTGTTGATGACAGAATAAGCAAATAGGTCAACAGAGCAGAATGGAAAGTCCGGAAATAGATGTACACATGTATACAGTCTTAACTTTAGACCAGCTGGGAAATTGGGAAATGGAGAAAGGACTGTCTTTTTTAAAAATGGTGCTGAAAACCTTAAATCTCTATATGAAAAACAACAAACTTCAACCCTTATCCTCACAACATGCACAATAATTAACTCAATATAAATCCAAAATTTATGTTTAGAATTTAAAATTTTAAAATTACAAAGCTTTATAATTTATAAATTATAAATTTATAAAGGGCAGGAGCTCATAAATTATAAATATATAATTTCATAAATTATAAATCTGTAATTTTACAAAGAAAATTGTAATTTTTATTCTATAAAATATAAGTTTTATAGATCTTTTAGACAAACTTTGCAAAATAGGGTTAGAATTTCTTAGATAGGCCCCAATCACCATGAACCGTAAAAGAAAACACTGATAAAATTGACTTCATCAAAATATAAAACTTCTTCTTCATGAAAGACACTATTAAGAAAACAAAAAGGCAAGCTACAAAGCCAGGTAGAAAGCCAGGGAGGGGAACAACATACACTGGGGCCTGTTGGAGGGAGGGGTTGGGGAGAGGGAGCATCCGGAAAAATAGCTAATGGATAATGGGCTTAAATACTTAGGTGATGGGATAATCTGTGCAGCAAACCACTATGGCACGCTTTTACCTATGTAACAAACCTGCCCATCCTGCACTTGTACCCCAGAACTTAAAATAAACGTTGAAGGAAAAAAAAGAAGTAGAGGAAGGACATTCTTGGCAGAAGAAATAGTTTGAGCACAAGCACAGAGGAGAGAAATAGCATACTGTTTTAGAAACAAATACTAACATGTCACCAAAGGTGAGTTTTGATGATGATAAACTGATGCACTCCTATGTGTGCATGTCAGAAATTCATTTCATTCTCTATCTCAGAAGGACAGCATTCCAGAAGATTATCCTGAGCATAGCACCTAATTCAATGGAATCTCTCCACAGTGGAAATCACTTGCTATTAGTAAATAAGGATCTTTATCTTCAAAACCTCCTGTGCCTCAAAGAGTTTGTGTAATTAGTACATGTGAATTCATAAATCCAAGTTTGCAAACTGAGTGGATTTTGATGATTCATTTCTGTATCCTATCTAACCCTTAAGACTGAAGCCACCTGCTATCCTCTCTGTGAAATTTCCTTGAAATAATTTTTTCTGAGCTGTTAGTGTATTTAAATTTAGCTTAAGAAACTTTCAGATTTCTACCTCATTCCTTACTTATTCATAACCTCCACATTTCTGCAATTTCTTGGAAGACAGAGACCATGTTTATTTTATTTTGGTTACAATGACTATACACAGTGGCTAGGCACTTTAAGATGATGAAATAGTTGATAAACTTTGCAATTTTTTCTCTTAAAGATAATCTTAAAATACTATGTTGTTTGCAGTCATTAAAATTATGCCATTACATGAATTGTAATGGTTTTTAATTCTCTAAAATAGATTTAAAATACTAAATATGCTTTTCCATATAATATTTGAAGATCTAGGAGTTGAAATAGTGATATTTCAAGGTAGTTTAAATAAAGCGCACAGACAGACACTTCTATAAGGCGGCTTTACCTCATCCTTTTGGTATTTCCTATTGCCCAAGGAAAAAAAAAATGATTTATGGTTCCTTTGAATTTCTTCCATTCTTCAGTTATGCCTCAGACTAAAGGCTAAATTAACTTTATTGCTAGATTCTGGATACTTAAGATGCTTCTTTTAAAATTGCTTTCTATTAACAAACCTCATGTAATAACCCCAGAGATAAGGAGGAAAGGAAAACAAAGACGTACAGGGTGCCTCCTCCATGAAAGATGGCATACTGTGTGTTCTCACATCTGTGTCTCAATTGCTTCTCACAAAAGCCGTGTAAAAAGAGCATTAATATTAATGATAAGAGCCAACATTTATTGATCTCTACATTCATTTGTTGGAACACCAATCTTAGGAAGTAAGGTTAATCTCCAAATTTTACAGATGAGAAACACTAAGGCTTACAGCAGTTAAAAACACAGCTGGGAAATCATAGCCTTATGATTTAAGCTCTTATATTAATCCTTCCAATGGCCATGCTTTTGACGTGAATCGGTACTACTTATCTGTAAATTAGAGAGCATTATCTCCATTTTAGAGATGAGAATATATTAGATTGGTACAAAAGTAATTGTGTTTTTTAAAACTGATTATGTCTAACTCCCAAATCTGAGTGCTCCACCTTGCACCACACCTTGCTGATGCAAAGAGAAAGTTTTCAAGCTGCACTACAATAAAGCTGTTTTTCCATTCGAGTTTAGATGGGGGACTAACTTTGATATATTATACTACCGAGGCAGGGAATGAATTGGGATGAGCTGGCACTTCATCACGACTAGAAAAGCCTGTCTGACTGGGATTGGTGGCTCAGGCTTGTAATCTCAGCACAAGATGAGAGGATCGTTTGAGCCCAGGAGTTCAAGGCCATCCTGGGCAACATAGCAAGATGTCATTTCTACAAAAATAAATAAATAAATTTAAGACTAGCCAACTGCAGTGGTGTGTGCCTATAGTCTCAGATATTCAGAAGGCTGAGGCAGGAGAATCACTTGAGCCCAGGAGTTTGGGGTTGTAGTGAGCTATGATTGCACCACTGCACTACAGCCTGGACAACAGAGGGATACTCTGTAGGAAGAAGAGAAAGGGAGCTAGGAGAGGGGAGGGGTGGGGAGGGGACTGGAAGGAATGGAAGGGGAAGAAAGTGGAAGGGAGGGGAGAAAAGGAAAGCGAAAGGAAAAGAAAAGGAAAAGGGAAAGGAAAGCAAAGAGGAAAGGAAAGGGTAAGGGAAAGGAAAGAAAGGAGAAGGGAAAGGAAAGCAAAGGAAAGGAAAGGAAAAGAGAGGAGAGGAGAAGAGAGGAGAAAGGAAAGATAAGGAAAGGAAAGGAGGAGGAAATGGGAAAGGAAAGGAGAAGGAGATGGGAAAGGAAAAAGGAAAGGAGAAGGGAAAGAGGAAGGGAAAGGAGATGGGAAAGTAGAAGAGAAAGGAGAAAGGAAAGGAGAAGGGAAAGGAGAAGGGAAAGGAGATGGGAAAGAAGGTGGGAAAGGAGAAGGGAAAGTAGAAGGGAAAGGAGGTGGGAAAG
>NW_016107746.1:802197-817498 GCF_001604975.1 Cebus imitator
AGAAGGGAAAGCAGAAGGGAAAGGAGGTGGGAAAGGAGAAGGGAAAGTAGAAGGGAAAGGAGATGGGAAAGGAGATAGGAATGGAGATGGGAAAGGAGAAAGGGGAGGGGAGAAAAAGATGAGAAAGTAGAAGGGAAAGAAGAAAAAAAAGGAGGGGAGAGAAGGGGAGGGGAGGGAAGGGAAGGGAAGAAAAAGCCCATCTGGCCCAGACACTCTTCTGAGATGGCCCAGTGGGGGAATCTTGGTCCTTCCAATGAGCTAATAATGAGCATATGCTTTCGTGTACCAAATCTGCCTGTGCCACTTTCCTCAGGATTCTTCCAACAAGACAGCCCGAAAAAAAAATGGTGGTTTTCTTTCCTTCCTGCTTGGTTTCTCTTTCATTTTGGTTTTTCTAATTTGTAACCCAACCAATATCATGGGAGGACACACAGCACCTGTGAAAGGGACTTGGGATTTTTGTCAAACAGGCCAGAAATTCAGCACAGTCCATGTGATCTTTTCTAGACTCCATTTAGTCATCGTGCAGTCCAGCACTATCAGCATCGCCTGGGAGCAAATTAGGAATGCATATTCTCAGGACCCCGCTCAGACCTATTGAATCAAAATCTGCATTTTAACAATATCCCCAGGTGATATGTACACACATTAGAATCTGAGAACCTTGCTCTACTGCATGATAACAAAGATTCCAAGCCCCGGTTTCCTTGTCTGTAAAATGGGAATGATAAGCAGGGCATTCAGAGGATGATAATAAATGCAAAGGGCCAAGTACAGAAACCTGACTCATAGAAGGTATTTAATTTAAAAGATCAGTTATAATTTTATGGTTATTATTGTTATCCCAATTCTCTCTAGATACTATTTCATTATTCAGAAACCTCATCTGTTTTTCCTGCTCTACTAGATTTTTTCCACTGACATGGAGACATATTTGGGACTGTTTTCCCCATCAGAACAATAAATAGAACTTCTGTCCTGATGCTACGTTGTCTCCGTCATAGCCACATTTCTCTCTCTCCTTCCCTTGATATCGAAGCTTCTCAACCAAGTTGTCTATACATACTCTTCTTCCTTTGTTTCCTTACTCTCTTTGCCCACTCCAAGCAGGATTTTGTCCCCAACACTCCACCAAAATAGCTTTTCCCAAGGACACCTGTGACCACCATGTTTCTAAATCCAGATTTCCTTTCTCAGTCTTCATCTCACTTATTCAGTGTATCAACAGTACTTTCTGCCTTAACATACATTTTCATTTTGATTCTAGGACAGAGCACTCACCTGGTCCTCTTCTTACATCGTTGCTATTCCTTCTCAGTCCCATTTACAGGCACCTTCTCTCTTTTACACATGCACATAATGACATGCCGTAGGTCTCAGTATTTGGACCAATATTTTTCTGTCTACAAATCACTCCCTGGTGAACTCATTCAACCTCAATGGCTTTAATTATAATATCAACTATGAGGTGATGACTTCTAAATTATATCTGTAGCTTGGAACTTTCCCCTAAATAACAAGCCCGTGCATATAACTACCTACTATCGCCCCCAGCCATCTGCATAGGTCATTCCTTCACTTCTTTAGTCTCTTTACATAAAAAAAAATCACTTTCTCATTGAGACCTACCCTGGACATCCTAAAATTCTAACTACCCTTCCTCCACACGAAAATACACATCTTCCTTTCCTTTTTATTTTTTATTCCTATCACTTATCACTTTCTAATTTATTACATGTTTTAGCTTTATATACCTTACTTATTATTTCTCCCTCCTCCCTCACTTGAATGTAAGTGCCACTAGAAAAGGATCTTTGTACCTGACTTCAAACTATACTATAAGGCTACAGTAATCAAAACAACATGGTACTGGTACCAAAACAGAGATACAGACCAATGGCCTCAGAAATAAAGCCACACACCTACAACAATCTGATCTTTGACAAACCTGACAAAAAAAAAAGCAATGGGGAAAAGATTCCCTATTTAATAAATCGTGGTAGGAAAACTGGCTAGCCATATGAGGAAAGCTGAAACTGGATCTCTTCCTTATACCTTATACAAAAAATAACTCAAGATGGACTAAAGATTTAAACATAGACCTAAAACCATAAAACCCCTAGAAGAAAACCTAGGCAATACCATTCAGGACACAGGTATGGGAAAAGACTTCATGACTAAAATACCAAAAGCCATGGCAACAAAAGCCAAAATAGACAAATGGGATCTAATTAAACTAAAGAGCTTCTGCACAGCAAAAGAAACTATCATTAGAGTAAACCAGCAACCTACAGAATGGGAGAAAAATTTTGCAATCAACCCATCTGACAAAGGGCTAATATCCAGAATCTACAAAGAACTTAAACAAATTTATAGGAAAAACAAACAACCCCATCAAAAAGTGGGTGAAGGATATGAACAGACACTTATCAAAAGAAGATATTTTGCAGCCAACAAACATGAAAAAAGGCTCATCATCACTGATAATTAGAGAAATGCAAAGCAAAACCATAATGAGATACTATTTCACACCAGTTAGAATGGCAATCGTTAAAAAGTCAGGAGACAACAGATGCTGGAGAGGATGTGGAGAAAAAGAAACACTTTTGCACTGTTGGTGGGATTAGTTCAACCATTGTGGCAGACAGCTTGGCAATTCCTCAAGGATCTAGAACTAGAAATACCATTTGACCCAGCAATCCCATTATTGGGTATATACCCAAAGGATTATACATCATTCTATTATAAAGATACATGCACACCTATGTTTACTGCGGCACTCTTCACGATAGCAAAGACTTGGAACCAACCCAAATGCCCATCAATGATAGATTGAATTAAGAAAATGTGGCACATATACACCATGGAATACTATGCAGCCATAAAAAAGGATGAGTTCATGTCCTTTGCAGGGACATGGATGAAATTGGAAACCATCATTCTCAGCAAACTAACACAAGAACAGAAAACCAAACACCACATGTTCTCACTCATAAGTGAGAGTTGAACAATGAAAACACATGGACACAGAGAGGGGAACATCACACACTGGGGCCTGTTGGGGGCTGGGGGGCTAGGGGAGCGATAGCATTAGGAGAAATACCTAATGTAGATGATGGGTTGATGGATGCAGGCAACCACCATGGCACATGTACACCTATAAAACAAATCTGAATGTTCTGCACATGTACCCCACAACTTAAAGTATAATAATAAAAAATAATAGTAATAAACAAAAATAAAGGATCCTGGTTTTCTTTTTTCTCTACTGCATGCCCTGTGCCTAGAATACTGCATGGCATATAGTTGTTGCTAAACAGTCCCTAAATAAATGTAGGATTCCATTTTACAGCTACAGGAACGCAGGTTGAGGATGGGCGTTCCCAAGGTCACAGAGCTAGTCGATTGCAAAGCTATGAATTGAATGCAAGTCTTTTTGACACCAAATCTCCATGTCAAATATTGCCTATATTTGAAAGAGTTTTTCCATGGTCACTTTCATTCTTCAGCTTTAGTTTTTGTAAATGACAAGTTTTGTTGGGCTCAGTGCTCTTCTCTTCAGCAGGACTACATTTTTAATAAGACATGTTAACACACCATCAAATAATTAGGAAGTATCAGTTTATCTCACTTGAAGCACCACGTTCCAAGTTATCTGTTTCAGAGAACTTGAATCAAAGCAAAAAGGGAAATGAATAATGCTTCCTCTTTATTCCATCCTGTCACCTCCTCCTTCCTCTGCCTCAACATGTGGTCCTTGAATATTCTTCACACAGAAACAGCATAGGAAGTAGAGGTTTGTCACATTCTATGGCTCCTCTAAAAATAAGGTTTGATTTAAAACACCAGGAAACACACCTTTTCTCTGACTGCAGAGATAGCAGTAAATATCCTTTTCTCTTCCTGCCACTGCAGCCACACCAATAGGACTTGTGGAAAGTGAGTCTAACTCACGCAAAATATTACTCTTAGCTTTGCCATTTTCCAGCAGGGCTGTCTGGATTTCAAGT
This sequence comes from Cebus imitator, assembly GCF_001604975.1. Taxonomy (NCBI): domain Eukaryota; kingdom Metazoa; phylum Chordata; class Mammalia; order Primates; family Cebidae; genus Cebus; species Cebus imitator. Next base: position 806,208 of record NW_016107746.1, read on the forward strand.
TTCATTGTCCCCATCTAAAGTGGGAATAATAGGACTCCTTTGAAGATTGCTGCAAGTAAGTATTAAAAAAGATAACACAGACAAAGAGCTTAGGGTGAGGCTTACGAGTTGTTATAAAAGTCAACTTTCTTCTGACTACAATGAAATCAGATCATATTGGTAGGACTTGTTGCTGCTCATTCACTCCAGCAGTATAAAGAAGATGGATTGGGTCCCTTGAGGGGAAAGCAAGGATTCAAACTCAAGCCTAACTCCAAAGAGCCCATTATTTCCACCAGAGCAGCACTTCCATTATCCCTCAGGCCAAGTAGCCCCCTTCCCAGACACAATTTGCCTGTAATGGACTCTCCCAGCCTTGGAAAAATGTCATCACCCAAACAGGCCCAGTCATCACCCAAACAGAAAAATGTATATCTAATTGCATTAATTTTACTTTCCTAAGGCATTTCATATCCATCGTGTCTTCTCCATCCCTGATACCACTGCCTGTTCAGATGTCTATACCTCTCACCTGAGTCACTATAATTTTCCCCTAACCTGTCTCTGTGCCTCCAGTTTCCCAGCTGCATAATTTATCTTCATGTTGCTGTCCGATAAGGCTCACTGAACACAGGTGGGGCCTTCTCTGGCTCTGAATTCTTTGAAAGCTCGCAATTGCCTACAGAGTAAATCTCAAACTTTCTATCATGATGTGCAACCATCTCTCCATGCTCACCTCTTGCAACATCTGCCAAGTACCTTTTGCTCCTTTCATAGTGGGACCTTTACTATTCCCCAAATAGGTTGGGCTCAAGTCATGCTTGTCCATGCAGTTCAGTAAACTGAAGTACTAGTCTCTAACCAGCAAAATCTTTCTCATAGTCATATTCACCCTTGCATATGGGAGTATGGTTGAGGACAGATTTTCTAGAAGACTATTTGGCAAAAGATAACAGAATGCTTGTGAATATCTGAATCTTTATCCCTATGTTCCACTTCTAAGAACTTATCCTAAGGACAGTTTCCGAGATGAACACAGAAATGTCTAATGCTGTTTGTTCATAATCCTTTCAAGTTGTATGTAATCTGAATGTCTAACCAAAGGGAATTTATTTTTAAAATATAAAAATGTATAAATTATTATATATTCATATGATAGGAGGTACTGGGTCTTTAATTGTGACTTTCAAAATAGTTAGTGACCTGAATATATTCTACAGTATAAGAACGGAAAAATGTTGGTTAAAAAAGGGTACATACCTTCTAATTCCAATTCTACGAAGGAAAAATATAAATACACACATATGTATGTATACATATATGTTAATTAAAAAGACTAGAAGTTGTATGCCAAATACAAACATTGATTATCTTTTAGTGTAGATATTGTAAGTTATTTTAATTTTCTTCATTTTTATACATTTTTAAAATACACAGTGTATATTTCTTTATATGCAAAAAAAAAAAAAACTTTAAAAGTTCTTATTCAACCTTCAAGCCCCAGCATAAAATCCTCCTCTGTAGCCTTCCCTAATTCTTATGGTCCAAATAAATCCCTCTTCCTTTCAACTTTCAGGGTAGTCGTGCTCCACTACATCTTATAGTATAGTAAGTTATTTATATATCTTATTTAACAATTAGACTGAGAGTGTCTGAGCACAGCCTCCAAGTCTTACTCACCTATCACAAGCTTCACTCATTCCAGGACACCTTCCTCAGCAGGGACCTAATGAGATATTTACTGAATGCCAGACAAATAGAGACAAACACATCTTTTAGATGTGGCTTCATAACTGACTTTATGTCTGGGATTCATTTGGAACAGAAATGGGTGTATGCAAGAAAATATTTGGAATTTTATGCTCAGAGTTGGAATGTCTGGTTTCTGATTCTAATTTCCTATACCCTTATTTCTCTCTCCCATGAGCACAAGTTTCCAATAACCATGAGTCCATGCTGCCCACACACCACTGTCCTATATTGTAAGAGAGAGGTGAGGGACAAGGAAATCAAGAACCATGCAGGGGTAAGTGTGGAGGAAGTTTGTATGGAGTTGAAATTGAGAAGCAAAGAGAGAGTCTTCATGACAGTAATGGATTGAGAGATTTTAAGAGCAAAAGAAATGAGAAATACGTTTCTTTCCTGACTTTTATTTTTGGTTCAGGGTGTACTTGTGCAAGTTTGTTAGATGAGTACAATGCATGTTGCTAAGGTTTGGGATACGGACAATCCCGTCACCCAGGTAGTGTGCATAGTTAGTACCCAATAGGTAGTTTTTCAACCCTCACTCCTTCCCACTCTGCACCTCAACTAATCACCACTGTCTATTGTTCCTACCTTTGTGTTCACATGTATTCAATATTTAGCTCCTGCTTATACACGAGAACAGGTGGTATTTGGTTTTCTGTTCCTGCATTAATTCATTTAGGATAACGGTCTCCAGCTGCATCCATGTTGCTAAAAAGGACATGATTTTGTTCTTTTTTATGGCTGCATAGTAATCCATGGTATATATGTACCACATTTTCTTTATGCAGTCCACTGTTGATGGGTATCTAGGTTGATTCTATGTCTTTACTATTGCAAATAGTGCTATGATGAACATGTAAATGCATTGGTCTTTTTGGTAAACAATTTATTTTCATTTGGGTATATACCCAGTAATGGGATTGCTAGGTCAAGTGGTAGTTCTGTTTTAAGTACTTTGAGAAATCTCTACACTTCTTTCCACACCTCCTAAACTAATTTACATTCCCACCAGCAGTGTATAAGAGTTCCCTTTTCTCCACAGCCTCAACGATATCTGTTTTTGTTTTTTGGTGTTTTTTGTTTTTTTGTTTGTTTGTTTTTTTGACTTTTTGATAATAGCCATTCTGACTGCTATAATATGGTTTCTCATTGTGGTCTTGATTTTCATTTCTCTAATGATTAGTGATGCTGAGCATTTTTCATGTGTTTGTTGGCTGCTTGTATTTCTTCTTTTGAGATGTGTCTGTTCATGTCTTTTGCCAATTTTTTTTAGATTTTTTTTAATAAGACTTTAAGTTCTGGGATACATGTGCAGAATGTGCAGGTTTGTTATATAGGTATACATGTGTCTTGGTGGTTTGCTGCACCCATAAACCTCTCATCTATATTAGGTACTTCTCCTAATGCTATCCCTCCTCTAGCAGCCATCCCCACAACAGGCCCAGTGTGTGATGTCCTCTCCCTGTGTCCATGTGTTCTCATTGTTCAACTCCCACTTATGAATTATAACATGCAGTGTTTACTTACATGTTTCTATGTTAGTCTGCTGAGAATGATGGTTTCCAGCTTCATCCATGTCCCTGCAAAAGACATGACCTCATCCTTTTTATGGCTGCATAGTATTCCATGGTATGTGCCACATTTTCTTTATCCAGTCTATCATTTATAGGCATTTTTTCCATTTTTATGAGTTATTTGATTGTTGCTTGTAAAATTGTTATATGCCCTAACCCGTTATTGGAGGCATGTTTTATAAATATTTTTTCCATTCTGTAGGTTGTCTCTTTACTCTGTTGATAGTATCTTTTGCTGTGCAGAATCTCTTTAGTTTAATCTGACACTATTTGCCAATTTTTGGTTTTGTTGAAATTGCTTTTGAGAACTTCTTAGTTATAAATTCTTTTCCAAGGCTAATGTCCAAAATAGTAATTCCTGGATTTTCTTCTAGGGTTTTTGTAGTTCTAGGTCTTACATTTAAGTCTTTAATCGATCTTGAGTTAATTTTTGTGTATGATGAAAAGAAGGGGTCCAGTTTCATTCTTCTGCATATGGCCAGCCAGTTATCCCAATGCCATTTATTGAATAGAGAGTTTTTCCCCATTTTTTTTAATAACAAAAAGGTCAAATTTGTTGAAGATCAGGTGATTGTAAGTGTGTGGCTTTATTTTTAGGTGCTGTATTCTATTCTATTGGTCCACGTGTCTGTTTTTGTTCCAGTACTGTGCTGCTTTAATTACTGTAGCCTTGTAGTATAGTTTGAAGTTGGATAAGGTGAAGCCTCTGGGCTTCTTACTTTTTCATAGGATTGTTTTGGCTGTTCAAGCTCTTTTTTGGTTCCATATGAATATTAGAATAGCTTTTTTCTAATTCTGTGAAAAATGATGTTGGTAGATTCAATAACATTAAATCTATAAATTGCTTTGGGCAGTACAGTCTTTTTAACAATATTGATTCTCTTATCCATGAACATGGAATGTTTGTACATTTGTTTGTGTCATCTCTGATTTCTTTCAGCAGTGTTTTGTAGCTCTCATCATAGAGATCTTTCACCTCCTTTGTTAGTTGTATTCCTAGGTATTTTATTTGTTGGGTAGCTATTGTAAATGGAATCATGTTCTTGATTTGGCTCTCAGCTTAAACATTATTGGTGTATAGCAATGCTACTGACTTTTACACGTTGATTTTGTATCCTGAAACTTTACTGAAATTATTTATCAGTTCTAGGACTCCTTTGGCAGAGACTATGGGGTTTTCTAAATTTAGAATCATATTATCTGTAAAGAGACATAGTTTGACTACCTTACCATCTTACTATTACTCTTGCTGTTTAGATGACTTTTATTTCTTTCTCTTGCCTGATTGCTCTGGCTAAGACTGCCAGTACTATGCTGAATAGGTGTAGTGAGAGTGGGCATTCTTGTCTTGTTCTGGTTCTCACTGGGAATAGTTCTAGCTTTTGCCTGTTCAGTATGATGCTGGCTGTGGGTTTGTCATAGGTGGCTCTCATTACTTTGAGGTGTGTTCCTTCAACACCTAATTGGTTGAGAGTTTTTAACATGAAGGGATGTTGAATTTTATTAAAAATGCTTTCTGCATCTATTTAGATAATCATGTGGTTTTTGTTTTAATTCTGTTTCTGTGGTAAATCACACTTACTGACTTGCATATATTGAACCAACATAAAATAGAATTTTATAAAGGAATAAGAAATGAAAATTTTGCTGTGGGATGTAAATTCTGACCTCACAGATGTTTTAGAAGAGATTTTTAATAAATATGGAAAATGCTCGAATCCCTTTCATTTGGCAGACAGTGTTTCTTTGAATGAGATTGTATGCTGGGCTATGAGAAGCCCCAGCTTTTATTTACTTAGCACAGGTAGTAGAGAGGCCCAGAGCTTTTCTTCAATCTTTTGACTAATCTAATGAAATAGTACATCAACCTTCAATAAGGATCTGACACAGATCCAACTATGACATCCTCACTTTGAACTGGACTCACAGTAACTCAGTGCAACACATTTGTTCACTCATGCTGATCAGACCAATTTATATATTTCTGTACCTATAATAAGTATTTGTAAAATCAAATGTATTGATTAATATATTCTGTTTGGTAGCCAAAAAGGAATCTTTTAAATTCTGAAGTGTCTGCAGTTAGGAAAAATACAAAAGGAGGGGGGCATTTTTGATAGAAAAGTTTGAGGCATGCAGATCAATCATTTAAATCCTACAGCATGATAAAGCAGATCATTTATTCAAGAAGCATAGAACCTGGCTGCTAGGATTATGTTTCTACATTTATCATAACAAAGATGGTTATCCCAGTGAGAGCTCCTAACAGCCAAATAGCAGAGACCACAAAGCTGGAAGGTACCCAAAGCCAGATCAAAACATGTTAAACCCAGAGAGGGGTGCCTCTAGGCAAAGACACACTACTAATAATTAGGACTATGACAACTACTAATTATATAGGGAACAACACCTAACCTATTTCTAATTCATTTCTTTATGTAAGCATTTGCTTTATAAAAAAAGTGTTTAATATTCTTACATAAGTCAAGAACTCTAGGATTTAAAATTATAATAGATAAATAGATAGATGATAAACTGATAAGTGGGTAAGTAGAGAAATTAAATGAGTGATCCATACTAATTATAAGCTGTTAAAAAGAATAGGGTAGTGATACATGCACTGACCTAGAAGATATTGAAGATATATTACTGTGTGGGAAAAAAACAAATTGCAATAAAATATGTGTAATATGATTCTCTTTACTTTTTAAATTCACAAAATAATACTCGACACCTCTACAGATAGATAGAAGGATGAATCCTATAAAATAAAAACTTATTACATGTAACACCTCTATACATTTGTGAAAGTAAATAAAGGTAATTATGCACAATGATATTTGATCATTGGTAACCTACAAAAGCAACAATTTTATGTGATCTAACAACAATTATAGAGGAAAAGACATAGAAGGCTCTATATCAACTAATAACCCTGGTAATTTCCAGAAAGAAGACTGGGACTAAGGGTTGACACTTAAGGTGACATTTTGATTATCTGAATTGTCTGAATTTTTGTAATGTGAAGCATATATGCATTACTTAATTACATGAAGGTGAGATTTACATTTAATTATGAAAAAAGGAAAAAAGACAGGTAGACAGGCAAAACAAAAAACATTATGTGTATGGAGGTTTAGAAAAATTGGGGAGCAATGAGGAGTAGGGAAAAGGAGAGTTTTGAAGACAGAGACACATTGAGATAAAGATGACTCAAGTGAACTTTAAAGCAATATAGATATGATCATGTATGCAATTTTTGCTCTCCACTCCCAAACTTACCTGTTGCAAGATTAAACAAGGATGAGGGAGCTGAAGTTAGAAATGAAGAAGCTATGAGATCAGTGCCATGGGGTGAGTTTCAAACAAATCATTATTCAAGTCACGTATAATAAAAATGCTAATTATCTCCCAGAGCAAATAATTATGGTGGCATGACCAAGAAGAAAATCATTCACACATTTTGTATGAATGATTTTAAATGCGGGAAAAAGTACTCTATGACGCAGGGCTGTAATTCCAAACATCCTACTCAGCAGTTAGTCACCAATTAGGTACCACAACCATTTCTCACGTTACTCTCTGGAGCCCACAGTTGTTGTATACATATAATTGCATATACAAAGTGCTCAGTAAGTAATGGATAACTTGGTTTTGTCCATGAGGACTTAGCTTTTAAGTTTTGTGTTTTGCTTCGGAATAAAAATGACTTTGAAGTCAATCCCAGATACTGGGGTTGGAACCTGACATGTATTATCTCATCCAATTTATCTAATGATCCCAGAGGTGGAAGACCTTGTTATGGTTCCTAAAAGAGGAAAATGAAGTTTACAGATATCATGTAACGTTCCCAAAGTCACACAGCAAATAAGCAGATTCGTTGGGAATTGAATACAGGGCTGTCTAATGCAAAGCCTGGGTTCTATTTCAGAAGAAAACCAAGTTCAAGATAACCATTTCTCTACCTCCAGCACATACACCACTGGGGTAAATTCTGACTGTGTCAGGCCCAAGCATTTAGTCCTGGCCCACTCCTTTGTCCCTCTGCATCTGTGGTCGAGAATTTAGAGAGCCCTCCTATCTTGATCCACACAGAGAAATAACAATCTAAAGAATATAAAAAATGTATATGTTTACAAACATGTACTTGTGTGTTCATTTATCAATAAAATTTATTACATATAAGGCTGGATGCAGTGGCTCATGTCTGTAACACCAGCATTTTGAGAGAAATAACCCCTGTTGTTTTCCATTTTTTTGATAGTAGCCATCTTAACAATTATAAAATTGCATCTCGTTGTAATTGTGATTGGAATTTCCCTGATAATTAGTGATATTGAGTATCTGTCCTATGATTATGGTATATCTTCTTTGGAGAAATGTCTATTTGAATCCTTTGCCTATTTTTAATTGGTTTTGTTTGGGGGGGGTGTTATTGAGTTGTAGTATAAAATACTATTTATTTATTTATTTATTTATTTAGAGTTTCTCTCTTGTTGCCCAGGCAACATATATACTTCACATTACAAAAATTAATTCAGATAATCAAAATGTCACCTTAAGTGTCAACCCAGGCTGGAGTGCAATGGTGCGATCTCGTTCACTGCTCCAACTCCCCAGTTCAAGCGATTCTCCTGTTTCAACCTCCTGAGTAGCTAGAATTACAGGCATATGCCACCATGCCTGGATAATTTTTATTGTATTTTTAGTAGAAATGGGGTTTCACCATGTTGGCCAGGCTGGTCTTGAACTCCAGACCTAGGTGATCCACCTGCCTCGGCCTCCTGAAGTACTGGGATTACAGGTGTGAGCCACCACACCTGCCCCAAAATACTTTGTAAACAAAGAAAAATGAATTCCTTATCTTTTGGATTTTAAAAAGTAGTATCTCTAGGGTTGTTTTGAGAGTGAAATTGGAGAGTGAATGTAAATCAAGTAGATCAGTCCATGGCGCATGATAGCTATTCAATAAATGTTAGTCTTTTTTTCTTTGGCATCATGCAGCCAAATTTATTCTTTTCTTTCTTTCTTTTTCTGTTTGCAAGCATTTGGATAAAGCTTCTCCCACTGTCTTCATGAATATATTTGTATATCTTGGAAGTGTATCATTGTTAAAAAGTTAAGTATTTTATGGTGTTTTGAAGAGTTCATGCTGAGGTATATTTGCTCATGCAAAATTATTAGTTGAGTATGATACTCTGTGATATCTCCCAGCAATCAAGTAAATGCTAGACAAGATTAAGGCACATCTCCTTTTCTCACATATGGTTGTGCAACAAAATATGAACTCCAAATGTTATATGACTAATATAATATATTCACAATAGTCCTTATCACACATTTTAGTTGAACATCTGACATTTACAATGTGTTACAATCACTTGCATGACATTGTTGATAATTCATTCAATTGCATTACAAAACTTTGTGAATCACTCCTGATTCAAAGCACTGACATTTTATGAGTTAGCTGTTATTTTTATCACCATTTCACAGGTGAAGAAACTGTGACACAAAGAGATTAAGTTACTCACAGCCCACACATCTAATAGGTGGTACAGTAAGGCCTTCACCATTATGTCTTCACCATTCTAGGGCAAAAGACCAATAGGTCTCCGGATACCAAAAGAGGGTAAGGAGTTACCCTAAAGAGAGAAATAAGAGGACTAAAGAGAGCATTTCATCTACTTTTCAGTTGTGTCTAAGAATGTAAGAAGGAAAGAAGAAGAATAAAGGACAGTGATAAGAGAGGAGAGTGGGGGTGAGGTGAAGTGTGGGACCTCGACAGACTAAATTCTACAATGAATGAGAATGACATGGAGACCCTGGAGCTGCCAGGGGCAGGATGAGGCAACCCTGGGAACATGGAGGTAGGAGATTCATTAAAGAATATCTGAGAAACAGAAAGGAAGAGGGTACAATCTAGCTTGTCTTCTTGCCCGGCCACTCTTCCTGAGGGCTAATGCTGTGTAAAATAATCTGTAAATACCAAATATGTTATCATCAATCCATGGATGCCAGCAGCTTTGTTATAGAGGGCCAGGACTGTTCCTAACATGAACAGAAAAATTAGAAATTATATTTTACAAGTATTTGTTGACACAAGGCTCTGAGCCAAAACTGGTCAGATCCTAGAAATTTTTTGATAGAAGAGCTGATAGGATTTACTGATGTATTTTTACATGTTATGAAAGAAAGAGAAGCATCAAGGATTTGTTTTTTAACTGAGCTAGTAGAAAAATGAAGATGCCATTTACTGAGATAGAAATGACCGTGGAAAGATGTGACCATGGAAGGATGCATACTTGACTGAAAAAAAAAAAAAGGCAAACAAGAGTTCAATTTTGGATATGTATAGTGGAAGATGCCCATTGGACATTAATGTGAAGATGTTGTTTTGTTTTGTTTTTTGAGACGGAGACTCGCTCTGTTGCTAGGCTGGAGTCCAGTGGCATGATTAGCTCACTGCCACCTCAGCCTCCTGGGTTCAAGCAATCCTCTTGCCTCAGCCTCCCGAATAGCAAGCACTACAGGTGCACGCCACCAGGCCTGGATAATTTTTTGTATTTTTAGTAGAGATGGGGTTTCACCATGTTGGCCAGGGTGGTCTTGATCTCTTGATCTCGTGACCTGCCCGCCATGGACTCCTAAAGTCCTGGGATTACAGGCATGAGCCACAGCACCTGGGCTCATGTGAAGATGTTGATTAGGTATTTGGATACACAAGTATAAGACAAAGAAGAGGTCCAGATTGGAGATATGAATTTAGAAGTTATCTGCCACAGGGTTAGATGCATTTACTTAAAAGATCTATGTTGATAGAGCAGTGAAGAGATTTAAGGATGGAACTCCAAAGTTCTTCAAAGTTTAGAGTTTGAGAAAATGAGGAACTAAAAGGAGAATGAAAAGACATTACTAGTGGGATGGGAAAAGCCCCATGAGAGAGTAGGTTGTGGAAGCCAAGAGATGAATAGGTTTCCAAAATAAGAAATAAATCTACTATTTCAGTATATAGAGTAAGGTGAGTCCTGAGAACTAATCATTGAATGTATCCTTGTAGGGCTTATTAGTGACCTTGAAAAGCACTGTTTTGGCAGAGGAGTGGGGATGTAGCCTCACTGAATAGATTCAAGGGAGAAGGAAGGAGAACAGGAGACAGTGAGTTTAGACAACACATTCAAGCGGTTTTGCTACAAATAGAGAAATGGGGGGAATTAAAGGGAAGGGGAGAATTAAGAAATTACTTTTTAAAGATTGGGGTCATTAAAACACATTTGGAAGCTGAATGGAATGACCCTGTAAAGGGAGAATAAATGAGTGATACTTAAGTAAGAGGACACAATTGCAAGAGCCCTGTCTCTGAGCAGGAGAGATGTGCCAAATGGAGGAATTGGCTTAGAGAGAGGAACATGGCCACTCATCCTTAGAAGGAGGAAAAGCAGTCTAGGCAGTGAGGTATGATGGTGAGTGCAGGAAAAGTCTGTCCATGTGGCTTCCCTTTTCTCAGAAAAATAAGAGAAAAGGTCCTCGATGAAATGAGAAGGGTAGAGGAGATGCTGAAATTTGAAGAGTGAAGAGAGGCACTTCAGACTCTTGGAGAATGATTGGACTGAAGAAAAGATAGAAGGATTATTGGTCCTACACACCCTCTTGAGGTTACTAGTGAGTGAAAACATTGGCCAGTGATATACTAACATTTTTGTTACTAAGTTTACAACATCACTTGATGGAATTTTTCAAATTAATTAACGATCTTAAACTTATCCTTAAGAAGTTTGTCTCAAATAGTATCTTGTTCTATACTTGTTATTAAATGTACAAATTGATAATTTTAAGAATATTATTGTAATCACTTGGAAGTTTTATCATTATTTCATGGATCTTCAGCAAAAGTTGGGACTCAGAAATGTAGACACAAAATATGTGCTCATCGTTTCATGTATTCAACTTCTTTTTTTTTTTTTTTAAATAGAGACAGGGTCTTGGTCT
>NW_016107746.1:817545-839813 GCF_001604975.1 Cebus imitator
CAGAGGGCAATTAGTCTGAAGACTTTTTTTTTAATTTAAATAGAGACAGGGTCTTGGTCTGTCACCCAAGCTGGAGTGCAGTCGGGACAGTCATGGATCACTGTAACCTTGAACTCCTGGCCTCAAGCAATCTTCCCACTTCAGCTCCAAAGTAGCCAGAACTACTGGCATGTGCCTCCATTCCTGGCTAAATTTTTGTGTTTTTTTAAGAGAAGTCTCACTGTTACCCAGGCTAGTTTTAAACTCCTGGCCTCAAGTTCCTCTTTCACTTCAGCCTCCCAAAGTGCTGCTGTTACAGGCGTGAGCCATCATGCCCAGCTCATTTACTCATCTTCTATTCACCCCTTTCACAGCATTGCCCTTTTCAAAAACATGGCAAGTGTTTATCTTAGAATCTCCCACTTGCTCTGCATCTCTCTGTCTTTAACTGTGATAACTAGTACTGCGTAATTACCAGACTTCAAGTTTGTTTCAATGTCTTGAGGAACTAACCTTATAACTTCTAAAAGAGTGTAATTTTGATTGGTTGTCTTATTTAATAATATTATGCCCTGACAGTGATATTTAAATTTATATCTCTGTTCCCTGAAAAAAATAAATTCTTTGAGTTTTCTTTAAGTCAGAACCTTAGTTTGAAATTCCCTTGCCTCCCACACTGCTAGAAGTTTAAAAAATAAAATTAAATCTAAGATTGTTGTATTTCTTCTTTAAACAAAGAGTTCAAAAGTGTGATCTTATTTAAATTAGCAATGATTAACTCAAGGGAATTTTGATGGTAAAAACCTATGTTTAAAAAAATTATTTCTTTAAGCAGATTAGGATTAAGCAATGATAAAGTCTAAGCCATTTTATTGGCTATTTTTTTATTTGAGACTTGATTCCAAAATTAGTTTAACAGATATTAGGGTTTCATATATTTCTAACCTCAAGATGAATCCTATTGACAATTTACCAAATATTTTTAATTAAGAAAATAAATGTTGAAATACATTTATTAACACTAGAAAGAATAATTGGCATGAGGGTCCTATATATACATATTTTACTATTTGACTCATTTTATTTTGTAAAAATCACAAATACTAACATGACTAAATTGACTTGCTCTTTAATCATTCCCATATTTTACCAGCTATATCTAACATTTAGACTTCGTAATGTCCTTGGGAAAATGGGCCTTCTTATTGGGAAATAACTTTATTTTATTTGGGGAGAAGAAAAGAAAGAATGAGAAGACTGATTCATGAGCCTGCAAATCAATAAAACTGAAAATATGTAGCATATGGTTTTCATTGCTTTCCAAAAAACCACACATGTTTTACAGCACAGGGAGATCAGATAAACAGAAAGTCTGGATTCCACTTCTTAAGCCTGGCTTTTCTGATTCTAGCAGGAATGAGATCAATTACTGATGGAACTTACTTAGAGTCATAGTTTCAAGGAAAACAAATCGTTAGGACTGTGGACACTACTGTAATGAAAGAAGACTCAGTTCTACTGATAGGTCAGGAATGACTAACTGCTACAAGAACATTTTGATATAATTTAAACAAGTGGATTTCAGGTAAATAAAGAGGATTTCAAAAAATATGCCACCCCTGCCGAATGGGTATATGTGTCATAATATGGTTATGGCCAGTTTCCATGTATACATTAAACAATTTGGATGTTTACACAAATTGATATTTGAAGAAAGAGAGAGAGAAAGAGAGAAGAAAGAAAAAAAGAAAGAAAGAAAGAATGAAAGAAAGAAAGAAAGAAAGAAAGAAGAAAGAAAGACAGGAAGGAAGGAAGGAAGGAAAGAAAGAAGAAAGGAAAAAGGGAAGGAAGAAGAGAGGGAAAGAAAGAATAGAAGTGAGGAAGAAAGGAAAAGAAACAGAAAAAAGAGAGGCTAACTAGAAATGAGAAAAAATGATTTAGGAATAGGTAAGAATGAACTCTATGGTAGATCTCAACCTTTCATGGACTATAATTTGCCAATCACTCCATCAAAGTAATTGAATCCAAAGATATCAGCAATATTAATAAAAGTAAAACTAGCAATATACCAAGAACATTTTATATTATATAAAAATGTTTATTTATATTATTTAATTTTTACAACTCTACGAGTAGCTTTTAGAATAAACTTTATCTTAACATTGAAGATAAACCTAAAAGAGGGTAGATAGCTTTTTGAAGATCACCTGACCATTAAGTTGCAAAATTGAGACCTGAATTAAGCTGCCTAATGCCAATGTTTTTCTTTCCTAATACTTGCAAGAATGAGGCCTGTTAGCCACTACTATTCTACTTCCTTCAAATTTGTCATTTTCTGACAGGCTATAAATTGCTTGATAATTCTAAATAATGCTTGTATGTTTCCTGGATGACTTGTTTCTACTATGTTATATGTGTAGTAGATGAGAGCCAAGGAACAAGGGGCTGCTATGGTTCTACCAACTTCATTTTGGAAAAGAAAAAAATTCCATGCCTCCGTTCCATCCAAACCAGTTAAATCAGACTTTCATTAAAGCTCCCAGGTGGTTCAAATGCGTAGCTAAAGTTGAAAATGTATATATCTGGAACCTATATTTGTCTTAATGTAGCCCATGATACCATTAACTATTTTGGTAACCATGTCACATTTATGAAAGATTTTGATCATAATACGTTGTCATAGATACTGTTTTAAACCACAAATTCCTCCACACTGAATCTGTGCATATGCCTTCTGGGATTTCAGAGCAGATCTTACTTTTAGCTCAGTTTCTTTTTCCACCGTGTTAGGTGGCTAAGAGATTTTTCAACACAGTTTCTACCAATGAACCTGACATTCTTCTCAGTTTCATGTCATACTCAAACCTGATCATCAAAATTTATGGATTCCTCTAAGTTACTAACTAATATAAAACAAGGTAGATCTAAGAGTAGAACCTACATGCACAGTATGAGAGACCTCCCTCCAATCTGATAGTCTACTTATTAATCATCTCCTTTTGCCATTCATTCCATCCAAATTGTCAACTTTTCTTGTTTTCATAAGCTACTTATAATACTTTGACCATAATAACAAGATGTCTTAAAATGACTTCCTTCTAGGAAGGTCTTGAGTGCCCCTGTGGCCAATGAAATGGTAACACTTCTGGTATAAGAACTTTACATCCTAGCTGATGAATGGGCAATATTCTCTACTTAAAATGGTGTGACTCCTCTGTCTCAGGCTTGGCAATTAAAACTTGGGCGGCTGCTAACTAGAACAGGAATTTCCACTGGGAGTTAATATGAAGAAGAATTAGAGACGTAGCCATATGTGCAAACAGCAGCCTCACCACTGAGGATGGCTAGCTGTGTTTGCAGCATGAACGAGGCTCCTGCTTAAAGACACACCTCTCCAGGACAAAAGACCTGTTCTCATCAACAATCAGCTAAACATAGCCTTTTTAATTTTTTCAGAAAAAAAAAAAAAAAAAAAAAAAGATAGAACTTTTGAAAAAAAAAAAAAAAAAAAAGCCTTTGGAGGGCCGGGCATGGTGGCTCACACCTGTAATCCTTGCACTTTGGGAGGCTGAGGCAGGTAGATCACCTGAGGTCAAGAGTTCAAGACCAGCCTGGCCAACATAGTGAAACCCCGTCTGTACTAATATTAGTCTGGCATGGTGGCACAACCTGTAATCCCAGCTACTTGGGAGGCTGAGCAGGAGAATTGCTGGAACCTGAGAGTGAGCTGAGATCGTATCACTGTACTCCAGCCTAGGCAACACTGTACACCACGCCTGGCTAATTTTTGTATATTTAGTAGAGATGGGGTTTCACTATGCGGGGCAGGCTGGTCTTGAACTCCTGACCTCAGCTGATCCACTCACCTTGGCCTCCCAAATTGCTGGGATTACAGGAATGAGCCGCTGCAGCCTGAAATTATTAAATTTTTAAAACAATCTTGCAAGGTAATGTTATTACTCCCATTTCACAAATGAAGAAGTTGAGCTCAGAGTTAATGGACCTGCCCAAGAGACTGAAATGACATGACCTAAACTCAGGCCATGGTAACCGTGGTGCTGGTGGCTGAGGCAGGACTGGCCCTGGATAGAATGTAGTAAGTGTGGGTCTCAGCTTGGTGCTTTTCAGAGGCAGCTTTCTATTCTCCTTCCTGGTAAGGCCAATCTTAGTGGTTTCCTCTACGTAAAGTAGGACTATGTCCTGTGCCAAACAAGATAATCAGCTCTATGCATGTCTCTGAGAAGCTAAAATAGTGCCAGTAGTGATCAACTCTCCAAAGACAAATAGATTATAATCTGGATTCAGAAAGGAAAAAGTGACTAGTTGCCTGAAAGAACTGACATCACCTGCAAGATAAGTACCTTTTCCTGTAACTGTGGGCTTTCTACTCAACCTGGCTAACTGCTGTGCTCACTTGTACCAGATGGATCGTGAAACAAGACTTGCCAGGAAACCGAAACTTGCAGCCAAACAAGGGAGACAAATTGCCAGACAGCATGTTTCAACACTGCTCCGCCAGCACACAACTTACATAATCGCTTGTTTATGCAACAGGGTATGTAATTTTTATTGATAGAACTGTCAGGTTTGATTCAGTGTCATCTAATAGAGAGTTCTTGATTGGAGATTCTACTTACGTTTCTACCACTAACTTTGTAGCATTGGGGGTGGGAGGAAAAGTCAGAATCAGCTCTGTTTGCAAGAATGAAATACTGCAAGTCAATGTTGCATTTAAGGAGAAAAGGAGTGAACAGAGGGATGCTTCTCCAAAGTTCGACTCATTGGAGAAAATGAAGAATTTGTAGCAGGGTTACAGAAAATACAACAAGATGTCAATAACCTTATAAGGTTGAAAGAACCAAAGCTGAAACAAGAATGTAAGAAAAAGGAAGTTGTGTCTTCAGAACTAACTGTAAGTATGAAGTTTTCCACAGAGGAAACATCTGCACATTGAGACCTCACTTTAAATATCAGATCCTCTAGGAAGCCTTCCCTACTTCCTCTATACCCCAACACTGACTTGGAGAGATATTGTGTGTGTTCAAGTAGCACCTTCTCTCCCACCTGTTATAGCCTGCATTATACAACATCCTAATCATCGACATACTTGTCTCTGTTTCCACAAATGTCAAAAATTTACCATGGCAGGACTGGGACCTCACTCACTGTCATAACCTTTGCACCAAGCTCAAATCCTGGTATGTAATGAGCACCTCAGAAGAATTTGTTGAATTAGTGAACAGTGTCCCATGTTCCATATAATAGTGATGATCTCACTGAAAACCATCAAAGCCAATGATGACTGGAATATAAAAGAAGATGTGGAACAATAAGAAGGAAGAAGAAAGGACTCGAAGGGAGAAGAATTGGAGCAAGGAAAGGAGGGTGAGGAGGGTGAGAAGAAAGGAAGAAAGAGGATGATAAGGAAGAAGAGGAAGGGAAGAGGAGGACGGGAAAAGAGAAAAAGAAAATAGAAAAGAACAGAAAGAAGAGGAGTGACAAGAGGAGGCTGAGAATAAGAGAGGAATGAAGAGGAGGAGGAATAAAAGCAGCTTCAAAGAAAAGAAGCAGGAATAAACTCTGCCTCACAAAATATGACAGACATAAGGCTCATCCTTCAGATGAAAAAAAAATGCAGAGAAATAGAAGTACTTGGAGGATCCCAAGTACTTCCAGGTCCTGGCATGCAGTTCTGCAGTGGGAATGGTAGCAGCTGTAGGGAGTCCTGTTGTGGCTACTAGGGATGTCTTATTGGAGTGAGTGTACATGAGCTACCTGAAACTTATCTCACTGCTCTCTCCAGCTGAGTCAGGGAGCAGATAACTCTCTCAGAAGGATCTGAGGGACAAGGTGAAGTTTGAAAGGAAGAAGCTAAATGAGCTAAAGAGACATAGAGGAGCAACATGGCACCTGGTGGCCTAGGTTTGAATCCTAGCTCTCTCAATTATCATCAAATGGTCTTTGGAAAATTATTGCATTTTCTGTAGCCACAATAAAACCATTCTCTCTGCATTGTAGTAAAGATTAAATTAAATGAGATAGCATATAATTGCCATAAAGCATCCAGCCCAAAAGCTGCCGATATGTAGCAGTCACTCAACAAATACTTGTTTCCTTTCTTCCTCCTGGTTGAAGAGGTTGCATTTTTCTTATTTCTTCCCAAATGCATTTGGAAATCAAAAGGAAAAATCTGATGGGAATAGCTGCTCTACAGGTGGTAGTGGATTTGGGGAGATCTATTGCTGGGATCTGTCCTCAGTGTTATCCTGTTTACATTTTCCCCCTAATAACCTAAATGCAGTTAGAGAGAAACTGAATATCAAAATGTAAGAGACAAAAAGCCAAGTTGAATAGGACTATGAATGATGGCAGCATTAGGTTCCAAAAAGAGTTTAGCCGGAGGAAGAGGCCAAAGCTCAGAGAATGCAATATGAAAGTGTAAGTCCCCACACCTGGGTTCAACAACTCCGGTGCGTAAAGATAAACATCATATGTAGATTGACTGATACTGAACATTATGTTTTTGTTATGGTTTACACTAATTTGTATGTAACATGAAACCTCAGTCAAGTGTAACTATATGAAATTTGGCACCTTCACTTGAGTTTAAATTTATGGGGAAAGTAAAATGAATTTCATGCCTGCATGACTCAAAAAGATGGAGTGGTCTTTTTCATTGTCCCCAAATATCTTCAGGCTGGTCTAACACAACACAATCAAGATGACTCAGAGGACAAAGAAACCTGCCCTATCCTCCTACACGAGTCTTATGTTTCCTGATCATTGCTTTCTTATAAGCCTGAAAGAAAGACACTCAGAACCTACACTTACTCCTGGGAAAAGGCCAGGCATGGTGGCTCACTCCTATAATCCCAGCACTTTGGGAGGCCAAGACTAGGATTATCACCTGAGGTCAGGAGTTCAAGACCAGCCTGTTCAACATGGCAAAACCCCATCTCAACTAAAAATACAAAATTTAACCAGGCATGGTGCCACACATCTGTAATCTCAGCTGCTAAGGAGGCTGAGGCACAAGAATCACTTGAACCCAGGTGACAGAGATTGCAGTGAGCCGATATCATGCCACTGCACTCCAGCTTGACTGACAGAATGAGACTCTGTCTCAAAAATATCTATTACAATAAATACAGAAGGCATAATAGGGATGATATTAGGTAAAATTCATTTTACTCTCCCCATAAATTTAAAATCAAGTGAACTTGCAAAATTCCGTATAGTTACACTTGGCTGAGGTTTCATGCTACATACAAATTAGTGTAAATCATATCAAAAATATAATGTTCATTATCAATCAATCTAGGTATGATGTTTATCTTTATACAGTTGAGTTGTTGAACCCAGGTGTGGGAACTTACACTTTCATATCGCATGAAGTATCATGCAAGACCGCACCTGGCCGTTTCCCAGGAATACGTGTAGGTTCAGAGTGTCTTTCTTTCAGGCTTATAGGCAAGCATTCATCAGGAAAGATGAGACTTGTGTAGGAGGATAGGGCAGCTTGCTTTGTCCTCCCAGTCATCTTGACTGTGTTGTGTTACAACAGCTGGAAGGTATTTGAGGAAAATTAAAAAGACTATTTAAGTCTATCTGGGTCTACATCTATTTGAGTCATGCAGGCATAAAATTCATTTTACTTTCCCCCTAAATTTAAACTCAAATGAAGGTGCCAAGTAAGTACTGCTATTTGAGCCAAGTATAACAGAATACCACTGTTACAGAGCCAAGAAACAAATTGAATATGAAAACATCTCTGATTAATGATGAAAATGAGAAAATTAATAGTTCCTTCAGGGCAATTTTGGAGATACATGAGTGCAACAGTCCCATTCTCCCCAGGAACTAAGAAATAAGGAAAATTAGGGTTGCAATTTGAGATTGGACTTTTAGGATGAAGAGAAAGAAAATATTCTAAATCCATAAACATAACTACCTCAGTGGGAATGGCTATCTAGATTAATGAGAATTAATAATGATTTCTGATTGGACCAAAACCGGAACACTCAGTTACCAAAACTAGGGCTAGCACCTTTCCATAGAGAGACACAAAATTTGTTCAATGCCTGGCATCATAGGACTTCTCTTCAAACAGATTTTTGGCCAGAACTGCAGCTGGGTAGGAAAATCTAAACACAGAAATAGGCCAGGCATGGTGGCTCATGCCTGTAATCCCAGCACTCTAGGAGGCCGAGGTCTGCAGATCACCTGAAGTAAGGAGTTCAAGACCAGCCTGGCCAACATGGTGAACCCCCGTCTCTACTGAAAATACAAATATTAGCCAGATATGGTGGAATGTACCTGTAATCCCAGCTACTTGGGAGGCTGAGGCAGGAGATTTGCTTGAACCCAGGAGGCAGAAGTTGCAATGAACTGAGATTGTGCCACTGCACTCCAGCCTGGGCGACAGAGCAAGACTGGGTCTTAATAAAACAAAAACAGAAATAAATTAGAAGCTGGTGTTGGAATTATTTGCCAAGAGATGTTAACTATGCAAAAACAGTCTGTGTCCAGTAAACTTGGAAAAATGTTGTAAACCAGATTATCTCCTTGAAGATTCCCATTTCACAAAAGCACATCAAAGTTTCTTTCCTCAATCTCTATGCTTGACTTGAATTGGTCTTTTAGTCACATCAACATATGAAGTGAAGATTTTGATATGAGCAATTCCCTCTGCTTCAAACTATCTTCCTTCTAATCATCACATGGCTGCCTCTTTCTTGTTATTAGAATCTCAGGTTAAACGGCACCTTTTCAGGGAAACTTTCCTGAATGCCAAATTTAAACTCGCCATTAGTCCACTTGGTGATATTTCAGTGATGCCTATTTTAATTTTCTGCATGTTAAGTAAAAATTCCAGTTAAACACGAAACTTTTCTTCTTTGTTCACCACTGTATCCTTAGCACACAGAAGTGCCTGATACAAATTTAGCACTCAAAAAGTGTTTGTGATAAATTGTTCAAAAAACATCAGCTGTTTCACAAAATATAGTTTGGAAAATAAGACCTAGTTTCAACCTTTCATTGTATAGGTGGGAAAATTTTGCCCACAGAGGTAAATTGACTTGCCCAAGGCATAGCATCTGCTGGAAGCACAAGAACAATCAAGATAGGCTTAAATACCAGAATGTGGGAGAAGAAATAAACATTTATTGGGTGACCCTTCTGCACTTTTCAGTGGTAGAACTTATTCACTTAATACTTAAAACAACTGTACAAGAGGGGCATTGTCATGTTTATTTCTTCAGATGAGGGAGAAAGGGCTCAAGCTAATAAAAGGCAATACTAAAATTTGAACCCAGGTGAAAGGCAGTCCAAAGCCCATGACTATGACATTGTACCACACTGCTTTTTTGGAGTAGAAGGATCTACCATAGCATGAATCATCTGGACTAAAAAGTAGGAGTATGCCTTAAACAAAGGAAATGCAAATGCCTAGCACAGGCGCAGAAGTCTAAAGTCAGAGCATGCCCAGGAACAAGCGATGCCTTCTGATTACCCAAAACTGCAGAGTGAAAACTTCTCAAGTGCTGCCTTCCAGAACATCACTGGTCCCAAACTCTGAATTAGAATTAGCCTGCAGATAGGAGCCAAGTTCCTTCCACTTAAAAGATTTCTATGTGCCACATTTTCCCTGTCCAGCCTATCATTGATGGGCATTTGTGTTGGTTCCAAGTCTTTGCTATTGTAAACAGTGCAGCAGTGAACATATGTGTGCATGTGTCTTTATAATAGAATGATTTATAATCCTTTGGATATATACCCAATAATGGGATTGCTGGGTCAAATGGAATTTCTATTTCTAGGTCCTTGAGGAATCGCCAGCACATACACAACATAGAATACCATGCAGCCATAAAAAAAAAAAAAAGATGAGTTTGTGTCCTTTTTAGGGACATGGATGAACCTGGAAACCATCATTCTCAGCAAACTGACACAACAACAGAAAATCAAACACCACATGTTCTCACTCATAAGTAGGTGTTGAACAATGAGAGCACATGAACACAGGGAGCAGAGCATCACACACTGGGGTCTATTGTGGGGGATTAGGGGAGGGACATTGATGGGTAGGGAGTTGGGGAGGGATAACATGGGGATAAATGCCAGATATAGGTGATGGGAATGGAGGCAGCAAGTCACATGGCTATGTATGTACCTATGCAACAATCCTGCATGTTCTTCACATGTACTCCAGAACCTAAAGTGCAATTATATATATATATATATATATATATATATATATATATATATGTAAGTATGTATATTTTAAAAAGTTTTCTAATGTGGGACCAATAAATAAGGCAGGTCATAGTAAATACCTTTGCCAGGAATTGGCTTGGGACAAACTAGGAAGCTAAAAACCCTCTGCAGATGTTCTGGTTTACCTATTTATGCAATTGACACACAAATAGGCAACTTACACATCATTTATCCAACAAATATTCTAGTGTTTTCCATATCCCGTGCACTGTGATAAATGCTGCTAACATAGTAGTAAACAGGACAAAGAAAGTCTCTGCCCTATTCAGTAAGTAGTTCATGAATGGATAAGTCAATGTAAGAATTAATGAATATGTTTGAAGATTTGGAGGGCATCAAGGGATACTAGCTATGCTTCAAGGGTTATGTACTTAGCTATGGCAAAGAATAAATAACCTGGGAAAAAGCATTTTAGTACCTCACTACTACTCATCTAAGTGTCATGTACCTTGGGTGAATGTGGTTTTGAGCCTTGCTCCGAAGGAAGCTATTATACTGTGCCTCTGTTTGACAAGGCATGTCTAATGAAGCATCAGCTACCACCTGCTTCTTCTCATCCCTGGTAAACCAATATCTGATAACTTATCTGAATGACTTTCATTTAAAAGCCATTGTCACTGTCAGGAAAAGATGTAGTATGAACTCTATATCTTTCAGGGTTCTCCAGAGAATCAGAACCAATAGGAAAATATGTCTTTATAGAGGTGTATTTTAAGGAATTGGTTTGTGCAGTTGTGGACGTTGGCAAGTCCTAAGTACACAAGGCAGGCCAGAAACCTGGAAACTCGATGATCTATTGATTACTAAATTTCTCATATATAATTTCTCTGAAAATTCTTTTACTTTATCTTTATTGTTAAAATATATTTTAACTGAGCTAAAAATTCTAGGTCAGTAGTTATTGTAGGTTTTTGTTTGTTTGTTTGTTTGTTTGTTTTGAGATGGAGTTTCACTCTTGTTACCCAGGCTAGAGTGCAATGGCGTGATCTCGGCTCACCGCAACCTCTGCCTCCTGGGTTCAGGCAATTCTCCTGCCTCAACCTCCCGAGTAGCTGGGATTACAGGCACACACCACCATGCCCAGTTAATGTTTTGTATTTTTAGTAGAGACGGGGTTTCACCATGTTGACCAGGATGGTCTCGATCTCTTGGCCTCGTGATCCACCTGCCTCGGCCTCCCAAAGTGCTGGGATTACAGGCTTGAGCCGCCACGCCCAACTAGTAGTTATTTCTTAATCAACAGATAGCGTTCCACTGGTTTCTACCTTCCACTTTTGTTTTCATTGGGTCAGCAATTATTCTAATGGTCATTGCTTTGAAGGTAAGATGTCTTTTCTCTGGATTCTTTCAAAACTTTTCTCCCAGCTTTTGGGTTTCTCTAAATGTATAATGTTTAAATGTAGATTTTAAAAAATTTTATCTTGCTTGCATAGGCCTATGAATGGTTGGGTGCCAACAGCTCTGGAAAATTTTCAGTTATCATGTTTGAAAATTTGCCTTTGCCTTATTTTTTCAGCAATCAAACATGTATTAGTACTTCTGTACATGTTCTGTACTGTATCTATTAGCAATTCTTAAAGTATTTTCCATATTCTTACTCTTTCCTATATTTTTCAATATTTTGTCACTTTGTGCCATAATCCAGATAATTTCTTCTTCTCTATCTTCTGATTTACTGATTCTCTATTCTGTAATATTCAATCTGTACCATATCCTAAGTTTTAATTTTAGTTCTTTTGTTTACCATATCTACCATATCTATTTTTTTCCCCAAATTTGCTCTGTGGTTTTTCTAGTGGCCTGTTATTTGCAGATATTTTCAAACCCAATGAATTATTTAAACCCAGTAAGCATGTTTTTCAATCTGCCTCTAAAATGCCAATGCCTGAAGTCGGTAAGATTCTTTTCCTATGTCTGTTGTTTTAGTTTCTGAGTAGCCATGTAGCCTTTTCTCTTTGTATACCTGTTAAATTTACCTGCATGCTAGTCATTGCTCTTGAAAAAAAAATTATTTGTGAGTGATCCCTGAAGCCTAACGTTGAGTATATCCTCTTTCAGAAAGTCCTTACCTTTGCTTCTGCCAGATACCTCTGGTATTTGCAGCTGGTGACAACCTCAAGTCAAGTTCACTGCTCAGTGTTCCCTGGCAGGTATGGGTGGTGTGAACCCAAGATGCAGATCCACATGAAAGCCAGTTTGCAACCACAAATTCCCAGGGGTGTCTTTCCTGCTCTTTATTTTCTGCATCTACCACAAGAGCTTTCTCTAAAGTCTCCTAAAATTGAGGCGTGAGAGAGAGTTTAGTTCTGACTCTCCTTTATGCCCAGGGTCATGTCCTCTTTGGATGCCATTTAATTCAGAGACAGTTTCTTGCAAACCACCCCAAAACTTAGGGGCTTAAAACAACAAACACCTATTCTCAAGCACATGAGTCTGCAGGTCATCAAATAAGGTCATCTATACATGGGCTAATTTTGAATGAGCTTGACTGGGCAGCTCTGCTTCAAGCTATACTTTGACTAAGCTTGGCTTCAAGCTGTCATTTGGTTCAAATCTCTTCCATGTGTGTTCATTCTGGGGCACAGACAAAGAGGCAGCCATGATCCTTCCATGTTCTCAGAAGGATCATCAGAGCACAAGGAAGCATACCTAACAGACATCTGAGTCAATATTACAATCGGTAATCAGGAATTACCTGATTCCTCTGTGTACTATCTTTTCACTATTCTATTCCCATCCACTGCCAGCTTACTGTATACTCTATGCTCTATGTGAAACAAACCTTTGTGTAGCACTTAAGTGCCAGACTGCTTAAAGACATTGTCTCTTTAATGCTTAAATCCACCCTAGGAATTTAGTATTATTGATGTTTGGAGAGGACAAGTAAACTTGAATAAGGTCACACATCTTATACATAGCAAAGTCAAGATTCTGTTTCTAATATCTGAGTCTTCCCTACCTCCTCATGGTGATGAAATGCAGAGAATGGTTACATTAAGAAGAAGGTGCCCATTTGAGTAGAGGGTAGTCTCTGGAAGTCAAAAGGTAGAGGCAGGGTGCAGTGTGTGTGTAACATCATTCACTCCTCCTACATCACAGTTTGTCCTCAGGACTATCTTGATGATTCATATTCTCCTATTATAGCATATAAATAGTATATAATAAGAGGAAGAATGCTTATTATTTGTCAACAAAAACAAGGATCAGAAAACTAAAGCAAATTGAAATCATACATAGGTTACATATTTTCTTCAGATTTTTATTTAAATTGAAACAACTGCAGAAAGATTAGAGAGTTCCCATCTACTGCTATGATCAGCTCATTGTAAAAATAATTTGTATCTACTGAGAGAGAGAGAAAGAAGCATTTAGATTTTTTTTAACCTCTTAGCAAGAAATATACAATTAACAACAAAAGGGATTTAGGAATTAATGAGTGTTGGAGGCCAAACAACGATAACCATGTAGTGTTTCTACCATGGTATTTGTAGACTGAGGATAGGAGAAGAAAGGGGGTTTAGAAGAGCAAAGAAAAGAGAAATTTGTGATGTTAGAGGCAACAGTATAAGAGACACAATTATTAACAAGTGTCTCTAGAAGATTAAAATATGAAAAGTAAAACCAGAGTTGGCATTTTAAGAAGATACCTGTACATACATAATTTATTTTTACATTAACACAACCTTGCTGCATATAAATTGTTTTATGAGTCAGCATTTTTTTCACTCTTGAAATCATGCAGAGGAAGAGGAAAACAAAGAGGAGGAGAAGGAAGAGGAGGAGAATGGTGACTATAACAAAAGCATATTTTCAGTAAAACTAGGAAAGAGATGTGCAAAAACTCCGCAATGGGTAGAATATCAAAATATAGGTAAGATTGAGTAGAAGTCACTCAAGAGGAAGCATAAAGAATTATAAGAGAACTAGCAGTGGCAGATCTTAGAATGTGCCAGCAAATAAATTTTCTAAAAGAGAAGAGGTCATTTTGAATGGCAAAAGCTGTATCTTGTATTCAACAAAAGTTGAAGGATAAACCAATATAGAAATAGGTAAAGGAAATCCAAAGAAGACAGAAACAATGAAAGTGTGAAACATTTACAAACAAAGATAGATTATAAAATTTATGATTGATTAAATTGTTAAAATAAATGAAGTAACAAATCTTCATAATGGAAGAGTACAATGTACTCTGGAAAATGACCCAGAATTTATTTGGACATAAAGACATATCCTAATAAAGTTATACACTTCAAAGATTAAAAAAAAAAATCATCTGGACACCCTTGCAGGAAGACCAAATTACTAAGCGGCAGAAAATCAGGTTGATCTCAGATTTGTCCATAGCCACATGCAATTCCAAAAAGAATGTAGAGCAATACCAGAAGATATTTGAGAAAATGTGAACCAAGGATTTTATATCCATTCAAACTTTCCTTGCAAGTATAAAATCTGCAGAGCAATATATTTTAATGTGGGAAAACTCAGGGAGCAGTTTTCAAGTGAGTCCTTGAGAAAACCACAGGAGGATAAATTTTATCCGAATAAGGGATGACTGAGTAAACTATAGGAGAAAAGATTAGTGATAATAAATATATTTTACTATAGAACTAAAAATAAAACAAATGTAGTAGGTGCAATGTAAGTTTTCTAGAACCTGACAATAATAGAATATAAATTTTCTAGACTCTGACAATGTAGAAATGAAGCAACTACAAAAAATTAGGAATGAAGAGGGAAGAAGGGAACATATAAGTAAATTTGCTGATTGCCTAATCTGCAAAACTTGGGAGTCAGAGATATTTAAAGCTGACAAAATCAGTCACAGGTGTGGTAACATATTAACATTATGAACAAAAATACCAAGAAAAATAATTTTGACTAAAATGACATGATGGGAACTAATATCTAATGTCTAAGGAAAAAGAGCTCTAAAATTACTATGTATATGGTTAACCACTAAATAAAAATTCAATTCTTCTTAACTATTAAAAGAACTAAAAACAAGAAAGGACAAAATAGTTAACAATTTTAAAAGAAATCATAAAAACAAAGACATTGTGTAAAGTAATATGGCAAGATTAAGATCAAGTATATTTGTAAAACGTTAAATATAAATGTTTTTAACACATCAATTAAAAGAAAAGAATTTCAGAGTGGAACACAAAGCACAAGTAAGCTAAATAGAAGTCACACCTAAAACAAACCTAATTAGAAAGATTGAAAATAAATATATGAACAAAGTAATACCAAGGAAATGTAAATGAAAAGAAAGTAGAGGTCATTATTTTAATATCAAACCTGGTGAAATTCAGGTTGAAAAATACTAAACGAAACACACACAGAATACTTCATAATGCTAAAGAGTAAAATCCATAATTAATATAAAATAATTACATATATCTGTAGGTAAAATAATATTGTAAGAATATTCATAAATCAAAGATATAGGAAATATGATAAGAAATAGGAATTTGAGAAACATTAATTTATCTCTTTCAGTCCATGAAAAATAAGTGGATAAAAAGTAAGAAAACATATACAAGATCTAAATAACAACCAATAACGTTGATTGTATATACATACATTCTAAAATTAGAAAACATTCTTTATTTTCAAGAGTCCTTAAAATAGCCACAAAAATGACTATTGTCAAAACCCCCAAATTTCCAGAAACACAAAAATAGTAAAAAATCAAATCAAATAAAGCCTCTACCATAAACGTTTAGAAGAAATAACAACATAATAAATCAAAGGAAAGCAAGAGGAATTAATAAAGATAAACCTAGAAATCTATAAATTAGAAAATTTAAAAAAGATAGAAATAATAAATATATAAGCTAGTTATTTTAGGAAAATAGAAAAAAATAAATAAAATAAATAAACCACCAACAAATCTAATCCTCAAAAAGGATGGGCATGGGGAAAAGGAGTATTTAATAGACAAATTTCATATTTAATAGACAAAATATGAAATAAAAGAAAGAAAATAAGTTCAGAAACAATAAATTAAAACAATCATAAGAGACTATTTTGCTAAACTTTGTGCAAGTAAATTTGCAAATCTGGCCAAAATTAGTAGTATTTTAAGAAAATGCAAAATGGTTAATTTTCTTTCTTTTTTTTAAATTATACTTTAGGTTCTGGGGTACATTTGCAGATCATGCAGGATTATTGCATAGGTGCATATATGGCAATGTAGTTTGCTGCCTACATCCCCTATCACCTCGTGGGAGCAGAAGGCCACTGAAACACAATTCCTGCCTTTGAGGTGTTAATAGCATTGAAGAGGAGATGCTAAGTGAAAACAAATCACAATAACACAAAACACTGGTATTAAGTGCTATGACAAGGGGCGGGGAGGGAGTAATAAAAATCTCAAGGCAGGCTGAGTTGAAAAGACTCAGAATATGTGGGGAGTAACCACTTTATATCAAAAAAAAGCAGACTCAGATTTGCTTAACCAGGGTCAGAACAACCAGAGAACAGAATCTTTACACTGGAATGTAAGTGACTACATTCATTTATTTTGTATAAGTCACTGGAGAGTCCATGGTAAACATGGCACACATGGTCCTTCCCCCACAATGAGGTTTACAGCCAAGTTAGAGAGAAAAGTCGTTTTGAACTGGGTTACAGATGTCAATGTAAGCATCCAAATCAAATTTCAGAGCTTAAGGAACTATGAAGTCTGTAGGAGAATTCAATTAGATCTGTTAAGAAAGAGATTTATGGGTTACAGTTTTATGCTAAAGAACTCAATGAAGCTTTTATCTATGAATGTAATTTTTAACCCAGCAGCTCATGAAAGTTTTCGTACTCTTTGGTTGCCTAAAAATTGATTTTACTGAACTCTGTGGAAGAAGGGTACATTTTGGTGGGGGTAAGGAAGACATGAAAGGAGAGCCCACAGTTCTCAAAAATTAACTCTATTGAGTAACCCTTGAGAAGATGTAGAAGAAAGAGTTCCAGTACTAAGGTATCATTAAAGAGTGGTATTTATGATGGGGGTTCAGGAGCTAATATAAATTATCAAGGGTGACCTTATGGAGGAAGTTGAATTTTTGACAGGCTTTTAGGATGAGTTTAAATGGGGAAAAGGAAGGAGTAATTTGCCAGTCTAGATGTATAGATGGTGTTCTAAGGTCTGAAGGAGGAGATCAGCCTCACAGAGCACAGCTGAGCTGTCCAAGGCCATGGAATCCTATACCATTGCCGATCTTTAGCTCCACATACAAGTACGGCTTTATTTGATATTAAAATATTGAAATCAGTCGTCCTCATTCTTCTCAGACTCCTACTTGCTAAAATGTATATGTAACCTCTAAAATCAATAATTATGGCACTTTTATTGTCATTTATGGACATGCTTAGAGCAGCAAAATGTTTGAGTTACTCACTGGGCACATTCCTAGCTGAGGTCAAACAAGCCAATGTTCTGTCTTCTTGCATTAGCTCTCTCTCTGTAAACACATGTCCTTTTGATGATCTATTTAGTGCCATGTTTTTCACACTTCTGTGTTTTTTGTTAATGATTTTCTGTTTAAAATGGCCCCAGGCATAATGCTGAATTGCTGTCTAGGCTTCCTAAACACAAGGAGGCTATGCTGTGCCTTATGGAGAAAATACAAGTAGTAAAAAAGCTTACTTCAGGCATGAGTTATAGTGCTTTTGGCCATGTTTAATATTAATAAATCAATAACATATCCTATATAAGATGGTTTTAAACAGAAACACACATAAAACAAGGTTATCTATTGGTTAGTTGACAACGAATCTTATGAACAGAGGCTCTCAGGAACCCCATTGTTTATTTCCCCTAGGAGCAATGGTTCAGGATTTACTAATTCAGTGCTTTTACCAACTTTATAGAACATACTACTATGAATACAAGAGACAAATGTACTTCCACACTACTTAGTAAGTAGCTATTAGTCCTGCCCATGAAGAGTGTCTTCCCATTGCCTTGGCTGCCTTGACCTCTGCCCCCAGCCACACACCCTCCTAGACCTCTCCATTGCCTATGAGCTGAAGGCCCAGGAAGGGCCTGTAAAATGCAGAAGACCACCATTCTGATTGGTTAGTACCTGTTCTGTGTTTGATGTTAGGTATTTTTAATATCACCTTTGTGTATAACTATCTCATTGACTTCTCTCCAGTAGGGAATTATAGTAAGTCTTCCATTAAACGGAACTTGCCAAAAGAACTTTTATTCAATCAAAAGCGTGTGAACTCTCTCCTTTTAGAAAGGCAGACATAACTCACAAGAAAAATCAAAAATAAAACATTTGCAAAAATAACAAATTTCCTGACATTAATTTTCAGCCAGCTTCCTAGGCCATCTAAAAGGTCCTGACAAATGAGACTGAATCTGAGAATTATTTTTCTTGTCATTTGCTCAAAAGTTTAATGTCCTGATATTCTAGGTTTAAAAAAAGAGGAGTAAGATGGTAATATGTGAAGGAAATATCTGATGCTTGAAATAATTCAGAATTTGCCATGTGGGAGAGATATTTTAGAGATATCCCATCAAGGATATTAGGATTTGACAGCAATGAGAGTTGAAGAGGTGTTTTAATTCTCTTAATGGAGTCAAGGACAAAAGCTCTAGGATCACAAGAAACTTGAATTCTGTTGACTTAAAGAAAATATTAAGGTTTTAAAAAATTAAAGTTTGTTTCATTAATTAATTAATTTGTTTATAAATTAAAGTTTGTTTTCAGAAGCCTTAAGCGCTATCAGTTGAGAATACATCCCTGGAAGAGTCTGTCAAAGAGGTTCTGTCTGATGGCTCTGATGCAGTATTCCAGCTCGCAGCTTACATAAAGGTAGTGGAAGTTCGGTAGGTGTTCAGAAGTTACATCAAATTTGTTCAAAAGTTACATTAAAGAAGAATCACCTAAAGTTTAGGTACAAGAGTATATCTGGTTAGAGACTATACAGGCATAATCACTAACTCTGTCAGACATTATCTTATGCATAGGGAAGGGCAAGGACTATGGTTATATATCTTTAAGGATGTAGTGACTTGGGAAGGAGATATGAGGGCCACATGCTCTATCTTGTTTTGTCTTCAGAGCATTTTTCCATAGAGCTGCTCATAGAGTCAGGGTCTTTGTGAAATTATGCTGGAGAGCAGAGATGAACAAACATGGTTTCTTAGGTTTGCTACTTTGTCTCACAGTTTAAATCTTGGCTTTGCCATATGTTTCACATATTCAATCTTAGGTAAGTCACTGAACTAAAAAAATGATAAGCCTGTTCCTTAATTGGTTAAATGTGGATAATCCAAGTTCTAGTCTCACAAGGTCTTTGGGTACAAAAAATAGACAATGGGTAAGTACTGGGCACAGAACTTGGCACAGACAAAGTTGACAATTATTAGCAGTTATTATTAAATTTTTATGTGACATTTATATTTCTCTTAATATATAAGTAATACAGGCTTTTTAAAAAAAATGGAAATATAAGAAAAGAACATATAAAGAAACCATTATAACTTTATCATCCAGAGACCACCTCTTTTAAAATTTTGGTATATATTTTTTAGACCCTATTACAACTCTATCCTTTTTTTAAGTATCTACAAATGTTGTAGACATCTGAATATAATTTTAATGGGAAAAGTATATAATGTAATTCTTTGATGAGAAAAAATATTGGTTTCCTAGTGACTCCTTAATGTAATTATTTGCTCAAAGTGCTGTTCATCTGCAGCATATTATAAGAATTGGAAGACAGGTGTCGGTCAAGGCCAAATTTCATACAAATACCGAGAATTATTTAGAAAGAACTTGTCCTGTGACTCTTCGCTGCCATTTTCCTGTTCCCACAGAGCTATTAGCCTATTCCTTAGTTGCTTTTCATCAGATCAGGAGGCTCATATTCAGCTGCAGGATGACAGTCCAGTCAGCATTCCCAAAAGGGCAAGAATTACTCAGTCCTTATCAGCGTGTGCACACACACAACCCACTGTCTGTGAAGAGTACTGCTGCAAGCTGCTACAAACTATGTGCCAGTTTCATATGCAGCTATTTCTGAGGACAAGCTGACAGCATTGAGGGATAGATGAGATGATAGACGTCAGCAATAATCTACAAGTATTTTGGCTATCAAAGACTGATTATTCCCTATTTTGTTCAAAAAGCATACCATAACATATCCATTTCAATGACACCTGATGGGACTAATTTACACCTCCTATACTGATGCCACTGTTGCTCAGAATATGCTGGGAGAGATATCTCTCTCTCTTGAAACTACCTTTAGAGGCTTTTGTCTGCTATATGGTATTTTAACCATTTTCCCAGGTATTGAAAAGCTTTTCGACGTTGGTACTGACCATAGAACCAAAGCCATTTAAAATGGTATTTATTTTTTAAAAATATACTTGATACTCTAAAGTCAAATCTGCCCTTGCCTCCCTTTTCAAGGCTTCTTTGTAGACTGACTAAAATAGTTCTTTGTTAACACACTGTATACAAATATAGGTTGTTTTTGTTTTTGCCATGTATGCCTTTACAGTCATAATATTTAGCAACAAGAAAATACTGTAATCACAAAGGAATTTCATTTTGCGATTCTGTCCTACTGATGGACTTGAATAGACTCTGCTAGTAAAGTAACTTTCTCTGTAAGAATGTAGTTACAGAAAAAGTTGTTCCATCACTCTTTCCACACTATTTTGACTTCATTCTGACTACTACTTTGATATTTTCCAAAGCTGTTCCAAGCTTTGGAAAGGAATGTGTCAACTCTAGGCTTCAGCTACAATTGGAGTCACCTTCCCAGGCCTCCATCCCTGCAAGCCCTACCGCAGCATGTGAGCTGGGAACCTGCAAAGCAGAAGCTACCATTCTGAGAACCTCTAGAGGGCCAGGGGTACTTCTAGGGCTGCCCTCATTAGTGGAGTTTTTGGTTTGCTGAGAATTCACAGAATCTGGAAGTACAGTTGTCCCTTCAAAGAACAAGCGGTTATTTTCATCTGCTGCACTTTTCATCCAGTGCCATCAGGGTTTCTCAAATTGTGGCCCGTGAATCATTTATATAAGAACTCTTGGTCCTTACCCTAGACCCACTGAATCAGAATCTCTGGGGTTACAGACTGTGAATCTTATTCTGTGTGTGCTCTTTTGGTTTTGTTTTCGTTTTTGCAGTTTTCCCTGGTGATTCTTATGCATTCTAAAATTTGCAAA
The DNA here is from genome assembly GCF_001604975.1 of Cebus imitator. Classification (NCBI taxonomy): domain Eukaryota; kingdom Metazoa; phylum Chordata; class Mammalia; order Primates; family Cebidae; genus Cebus; species Cebus imitator. The sequence continues at coordinate 838,995 of NW_016107746.1, forward strand.
TCATAGTTTGACGAATTATTTTAGCCTGACTTCTAGGGTACAATATGAGCTAGACCTGATAACTTGTTAGTATAAAGCTGTGTTGAGCTGGAAGATGCATTAATGTTATGTGTTTCATTCTTCATTAGGACCAGATAGGTAGGAAATCACGAGGACATCAAGGCAACATCAGACCCATATTCTTTCTCCTTGATGTACTCACTTTCAGTGCTCCCTTGGTTCTAGATACCTTTGATCACTCAAATGCATAGTTTTAAAGATTAATTATTTATTTGACAACTATTAATCAGCCCCTGACGAGACCTGGATCATGTGCTTATCAACAACAGCATAGAGATTAATTAAATTGGATGCTTCCCATCAAAGAGTTAGAATTTAATTTTTTTTCCTGGTCTCCCCTAGCAATGACTGGAGAACAAACACCTTATTTCAGACAAAGAAATTCTAGAAATCCCCTGGTCCACTGGTTTTTCACTGTGTTCCCTAGAGTTCTGAGGTGCCTCATTGTTCCCCTGGGATGTATGAGTGGCAAGTCAAGTAGGCCCTGTACAACTATTTCCCATTCAGCCATAACAGCTCCAGTGTTCTCTATTTTTATTACATTTCCACACAAGCTTTCAGTTAAGACAAGATAGAAAGTTTATAAGACAACAGTGTAGAATTGACATATTTTAAAATATTTATCTCCAACAAAGATTTTCCAACTCTATATTCAACTCTCCCCTTCTTGCATTCTTTCAGTGTTTCTGGCAAATCAGAGAAAATATGCCTCAAATTGGTTACTTGCAAAACCTCTTTCCCTACCAGCTAAACTTTCTT